>NW_015150978.1:0-96020 GCF_000732505.1 Cyprinodon variegatus | reverse complement strand
GTGTGTATACATATTTGTTTTTTGTTGTTGTTTTTTTTGGTTTTGTACAGGTCTGTGAAGCACCTTTCGTTTGCGTCCCCTGTTGCTTTTTAGAGCTGATGTCACCGGTGAATTTCTCCATTGTGACATCAGTAAAGCCCTAACTTATCTATCTTATCTTATCTTAAGGAAATAACGTGGGGTGCACATTTTATTCTAAGAATATCTTTCTACACTATTACCAGAATTGTTGGTCTGTACAGAAGTAGTTGACTTATCATGGCATTGCAGTAAGATAGATATATGTATGTCTAAGCACACAAAAACTGTGCTTGTCTTGTGTTTTGTGATAAACATTTTAGTAACTGTCATGGTAAGAAATTTAGAAAGTAGATATCTGTTCTTAAAATAACTAGGATTGCACAACAGGTTTGTTTTACGTATGTGTCAATGTTTGTGGTGCTTTAGCTTTTTCCTGACTCATCTATAAACAGTGAGGTCAGAGGTCACAGAGCAGAATAGTGAAATGCTCTGACATTTGAGGAAAGTAGATATGGGCTGAAATATATACAGATTAGAGATGACTGAAAATCCAGGAGTGAAGAGCTATAAAGACATGCCTCAATTAACCCATGATGCACTGGGGCAGTGGTGGATGAAGTACTCCAACTATTATAACAAAGAAAACGCAACTCTGATTGGAAAACTCATTCTACTGAACAACGTTGCCTCATGGCAACAACTAAAGCCTCAATAAAATATATTAACCATAAATAATATCTGCCCTGAGTTTCTCACATTTGTGGAACATCATGACAATCTCTAAAACAGTGGTATCCAAATTCCGTCCTAAGGACTGCTATCTGGAATGTTGAAAATGCATCTCAAGAAACAAAAACAGCAACAATGGATTACAAAGCGAACCTGAGCCAAAAAGAACAAGTAACTAGCAGTTTCCTTGAAACTGACTCTGAAATGTAGTGGAATGAAATAGGAATTACTCAAGTAAGATAAAGATACTAAAAAAAACACTACTTAAGCACACTAATCAAGTAAATGTATGTTGTTACTTTCCACCACTGACTGGGGATTTCTTTAATCGGATTTTCCTCTTGAGATCAATTTTATATTTTTTGGGTCCAATGTGGGGGATTAAGATTATTTTAGGATTACCTCTATTGATCAAAGGATGTACCTCAAGGAGTGATCCTTGTGTCATTCGCATGATTTTCTTGTCATGGACAAGCCATGCTGAGACAGAAGAGAGCAATGGTGTTTCTTCAAAAATAGTTAGCTGTGGCACTTTAAAGTAAACCAAAATCTATATGTCTAGATGTGTAATGTTGGACATAAACACCTCTGCCTAATTCTACAAAATAGTTCCTTTGGATCTGTGCTGCTTAATTTTGGAAAGTTAACACAGTAATAGAATACTGCCAGCCTGAAAAGTGAACTATGTGAGGGGGGATTGTTCTGATTTACAACATAAAAAAACAAAGAAAAAAAATCAACAGAAGGCTTACTTAGAACAAATTTACAGAAATATATTTTATTGTCAAGGTTTTAACCCTAACCTTTCCTCTCAAGATATGCTGATAATATTTTTTTCTTTGTGGGAAAGTTGAATAAAGCTGATATACATACATAAAGATAAACTAACAGATACAAGTTATATATTTTTAAGCATTATTCAGCATTGCACAACACAACAATAATGTTAAACTGTTCAAAGAAAGAAAAAATGTGTAGAGCCCCTTTAATTTTTAGCCAGCCAATAAAAAGCCTGGGTTCAAGAACTCATCCAATCATCTTCACGTTTTTTGCGGAGGCGGGGTCAAATGTTACAGCTCGACCAATAGGAGTGAGCGTAATGAATAATGAATCAGTAGGGGACTCCACATTCCTCCCTCCTTCTTCGCTTCTCCAGCGTTTTGCTGCAAACCAATGTGAGTAGCTGACATTTAACCAAAGCCGCCGCCCCCTTCTTTCCCTCACTAGGCTCCACTGTTTTCCTCCTTTACGGACTGACCGCGACAGCTGCCAATGTTTAACTTGTCTTCGTGAAAGTTGGGAACCAACCGAAGGGTGAGTCGACCTTCATATTTTATCTCTGGCCGTTACTGACAAGCTTATGGGAGAGAGGCGCTCTGGGACTCGGCCTCTCAGTGAGCTGTAGGTGCTTCATGTCACGTCCACCCCGCTAACTCATTAAATGAGCTCAAGCAAGCGCACATCGGCATGCTTTGCAGATGGAGAGCTATACGCACTAAATTAAAACGCATTTGAGGGCGTGATATCAACTAAAGTAAATTTAAATTAAATGCACCTTTCTGGAAAGTTTCCACATTTCCTGTCTGATTTGCACTGATCTCAGACAGGTGATTAAAAGCATACGCTTTTCTTTATAAACTAGTTATTTGTCTGGCAAACAGGCCAAAATCATACCATATGTAAGAAGTGGCTGCCTATAGAGAGGGGCCCCTGACAACAGCTCAGCTCCAGCATGTGGTGTTTACTCTCTAAATACTTTCAGCAGTGGTCATTTACTTATTTACTACTTTATTTATTTCTTATCCACTTTTATTTAGACTTTGCATGCTGGGGGAAAATATAGATCAGCTTGCAGTATAAATTAGGAGGTTACACACCAGTAAAGGGGCCCCTATAGCTGCTATGATGGTGGTCCTCTCGACCTACACCTAAGGTCAGTCTACTCTGTCCATTATAGATGCAATTCAAGATTAACCATTCATAGTATCAGGTCTGCTTGTTCCATTTCCATTTATACAGACATATAGAGAGAAAAGAGGGAAAAACGCAGTGGACAGCACAGCTCCATAGGTTGGGGAAACCCTCCCCCACCCTATTGTATGTTCATGTGAACAGGGGCCCATTTTTGTAGTTTTCCATGTGTTCCAGCCTCACTGGGTTACAGCATTTCATAGAGAGAGCATCAGAGCTTGCCAAAATAAAAGCAAGCAGATCATGTTTGTACTTGATCACCTGTGGCTTTTTTTTTGCAACCTCATCCTGTTTAAGATGGCAATCAGGTATGAGTTGTAGTATTAATCATACACTCAAACAAAAGGGGTCCACCTGTTTGAATCATGCACCCAGAATGTGGTTGTCGCAAGATTTAAATGATTATCCAAAATGGGGCTTTTTTTGCTCTTTATTTTGAAAAATAAAGACATTGATATGTTTACATTTGGATGGAATCTATATGCTGTAAAAATATGTATGAATCTAAAGTGGTTAAAAAAATCAGCTGTCCTTTTTTATGGATGTAAATATATCAGCTATTTTCTGAAGCAAACTGAGGTTGTAGTTGTTGAAGTTGGAGGAATTGATCAAACTGTGAAATAATTGAGAAAGGTGGAGTTTATGTCACAGCCGGCTAATGTAATACACACAGCAGTTGGTCAAGAGGAAGTTGCATTTCTCAAAGTGTCAGTTATATTTGAGCTGAGCTGCTGCTAAATACAAAGACTGACAAAAGCAATAGACTATTTCACATCCATCACGCCTCTTTTTTATTTTTATTTTTTTCCCTTCTCTGTATGATTTCAAAATACCGCCTGTGGGACTGCCTGACTGTCACGTTTTGTGTACACATAGTTGTAAGCACTGTTTCTATATTTACCCAGCATGCCGCTGGCTCGCAGCCTATCTGTCACGTCCCTATCAGGGCTTGACGAGTGGGACGAGGAGTTTGAGTTGGAGGATGCTGTCCTCTTTGAAATTGCTTGGGAGGTTGCCAACAAAGGTAACAGTACCTGCATTTTTTTTTTCCATTGCTGCTCAGAAATTTCAAATATAGATTCTATATTTTACACTTTTAGGAAAACTCTGACTCGGTTTTGAAAGTTTTTTTATCGGCTTACTTTTAGTTGGAGGCATCTACACTGTCATCCAGACCAAAGCCCGTATGACCGCAGAGGAATGGGGGGAGAACTATTTCCTGGTGGGTCCCTACGTGGAGAGCAACGTACGAACCCAAGTGGAGCTGATCGAGCCAACCAATCCTGTGTTGAAGCGGACCATAGACAAAATGAACGCTAGTGGCTGTAAGGTACTATCATACATACTGAACACACCTACATCAATTTTATCAACAGGAATTTTATTTCTGGATTATAGATAAGAGTTATGAATCAATTCTTTAAAAGCTGCCACTGAAATTCAATTATCCAGAGTCCCTCTTTAACCTGAACCCCTCCCTGTCTGCTAAGTCTTGTGTTCCTGACGACAACTCGAGCGTCGGTGACATTTCCCCACAAAGGTTAGGAGCTGTATCGGTGTCCCACTCTCTTTCACACAGATGCTTTCCAGAAATAGATGACTGATTGGGATAGTTTTAAGGTTTTCTGCTGTGTCACTCAATGCTCTCTAAGGTGTTTGGTGTCAAAGCTAAAAGCAGCACATGTTCTATTTAAAGGGCGATTGCAGTCATTTCAACAAAGCCTCTAGGCCTTCGGTTAAAATTACACATCAGAGGATAAAATGATGGATTATAATTACAGAATCAATTCATGTTGTTTCAGCCATGTATTACTTTAAATTACAACTCAAAGAGACCAGGGTAAAACTAAAAGGAACATATTTTTAATGATTGCATGTTTTCACATTTTGTGATGTGACACCAAAAACCTATTTTAGAATTCTAGCATAGCAGCAAAAACGGTTCATAGTGGAAAGTTGGGAAGTGATTTGTGGTTTTCTATTGATAAAGATCTGAAAATTGCGGCAAACATTAATTTTCAGTCCTCCTGACTTGCAGCAAACATAGAGGCGTATTTGAGGGTATGATTTTTGCACATCTAGAGGATCACATTTTTAGCCATTCCTCTTTGCAAACAGCTCAATCTCACTCTGACTGGATAAAAATCATTTTAAAGTTCAAATGTCCCTCAGGTGTCAGATCTTCTTCCTTCATAGCTCTGCAAACGGGTTCGCTTTGTTCTTTTTCCAGCTGTAGTTTTCTTTTTGCAATCAACTTCCTAAAAGTCGGATTTGTAGAGTTCATAGCTATTATTCATCCCATCAACAGATCCTCCGACCTGAGCTGTAGTGGGAGTAGCTCCTCCAGAGTTACCACTGCTGTCCTTGTTTGTAGATGGATGGACATCTTATGTTAATATGTTTAAAAAGTATATGTAACATAAATAAGGCTGTTAAAGCATCAGCTCTAAATACCTACTGATGTATATGTAGCCCTGGCTTCAATAGTTTTTGAAACTAAGTTTTGTGTAAGTGTGGTCAACCTTGATGTTCCATCCTGGGCTCCACGAGTGTTACCTTAGATTATGATAATTGGTCCAAAACTGTGAACATAAAACCCAAAATTACTTCTAATTCTTATTAGAAACAAATAGGGCTTGCATTTATAAATGAAATCATATTTCATAGGCAGATAAAACTTTGTTTTCCTTCACAGGAAGTTTGTTGGTGCACTTTTCTAACCACCAAACTTGTTCTCTATATTTTTCTTTTTTTTTTTTTCTTTTGCAGGTCTACTTTGGGCGCTGGCTTATTGAAGGCAGTCCTTATGTAGTTCTGATTGATGTTGGCTTCACCGCCTGGTCTCTGGACCGCTGGAAGAGCGAGCTATGGGAGCTCTGTGCCATTGGCGTGCCGTGGTTTGACCGTGAGGCCAACGACGCTGTGCTGTTTGGCTTCCTCACCGCCTGGCTCTTGGGAGAGGTCAGTAGCAGGGTTTGGATGACATCTCTGTGGGTCAATAAAATTAAATTGAATTCATGACTTAAAAGTTGGGTAAAAGTTTGTAAGAGGTTAATAGAATAATGGGCTTCCATTTGAGTGACCTGGACCCTGAAAATCTGACTTGATTTGATGAACTAATTTAATGTCTAAGAGTAATCCTAGAATTAGCGATAGTAGCTTCTCTTTACTGTTTGTTAGAGGTTGTTTGTTTTATCTGAATCAATGTTCACTTAAAAAAAAAAAAAAAAGAGTTAAAGTTTAGGTTTGATGTTTACTATCCTGTTTACCAAAGTCTCACTGACTTAAAGGTGTTGTGGAGGATTTTCGTGATTTTTTTGAAGGACCTCTCCACTTAAAAAAATAAAAATAAAAATGCACATGCACAACCCTCCTACCCGCTCCGGAGAGGGAAAACCTATTAAACGCGTGCGAGAGCATGCACAAGCCCATTTCTCCTGGTGCACGCTCTGTTTAAAAGTTGCTGTTCTCACAGTTCATATAAGCTTACCATGTCCGTATGTCTGCCCCCTAACCCCTAAATCCCTCAATCGCTATATAATATATAGTGGACTGTATAGCAAACTCTGTTAACTTAATATTCAAACAGATGATCACTGCTTTTGGCTCCGTTGGTAACGTAACTCCTCTTCCACTGCGCAGTGCCTGCGCCCTCTTTATTAGTTGTCGGGTAGCAACAGCCTATGGTGACAGCGGGCCACTGTGACCACAAATCCCATAATGCTCTGCGTGCAAAGCATTCTGGGATATATCTGCCTCTTCTGAGGCCTTTCTTTTCTCCTCATATACTTTGTAGTCACTTTTTTTTTTTTTTTTATGACCCTCAGCTATTTTCAAAGAATTGCAATTGGGAGGACCAGTTATTTAGATTATCCACCCAGAAATAAAAGATCCTCCTCTATACCTTTAAGATGGTTGTTTTTTGTTTACAATCGCTGCCATTTCAAATGTACCAGCTATCGCAGGTTTAAGTCTTGGCATTCCCAACTTTGCTGAATGTCTCTCCCCTTTCTTTAGACCCACTTGCTTGTCTGCATACGGTCAGATAAAGGCCACTTGTTCAAAACAAATATTAAAAAAATAATAATAATTGTGTATAAATACTGAGACCTCTAACAAACCAGCCAAGCATACGTCTTCTTCTCTATGGCAGGGAAACCCTCCAGTGCCTTTTTCCAAATTTGCAATGGAAAATGTTTAAACATCTCAATATGGTCACCTGCATTAAGGTTATTTTTGCCCATAAAAAGCAAACCTGTTTAAAGGAGAAAGGATGCAATGTTTTTTAAAACCATCTGTTCAGTTAACCCCACAGATAGATGAGGAAACACCGGTAGAAAGTCTTTAAAAGCATTCATAACCTCTCTATGAGAGCTCAGACCTACAAGCTATTAAAGTCATTGTTTTTACTATTGCAGTATGCAGCTCAGTCTGAGGAACCTCCACACATTGTGGCCCACTTCCACGAGTGGCTGGCTGGTCTGGGCCTGGTGCTGTGTAGACAGCGGCAGCTTCCAGTTGCAACTATCTTCACCACCCATGCTACACTGCTGGGTCGTTACCTGTGTGCTGGAAATGTGGACTTCTACAACAACCTCGCAGAGGTACAGCTTCTGTTGTCTGCTCCAACATCTGATTAGGAAAGATACGAAATAAATATTTTACAATAGATATAAATTTTTGTTATTTTAATTAGAGTAATAAAGAAGATTGATTGTTTGAGTTTACGTCATGCACTTCCTCCTTGCTCTGCTCAGTTCAACGTTGATAAAGAAGCTGGAGATCGGCAAATCTACCATCGCTACTGTCTGGAGCGGGCGGCTGCACACTGCACTCATGTCTTCACCACTGTGTCACAAATTACAGCCATTGAGGCCGAGTACCTACTCAAGAGGAAACCTGGTATGTATAGCGTTGAGCTGAGCTCCCACACCGGAAAAACGATCTAGGAATAAGTAAATATTTATTGAATGAAGTGTATTTACCCTTAATTTGACTAGGTAAATGAGACAGTTTGCCAATGGAATTAGTATTTTTACTTTTATAATAAGATAATTAGATAATATGCACTTGAAATAAGACAATACAATTGTGTTTTCTTATCTTAAATGTAAATTGTCTTGTTCCATTGGCAAAATGTGTCTTTTACCTCCTCAATCCAAGAACGAATGCATGTATTTTAAGAAAAAAATGACCTATATAAATTTTGATTTCCCAGTGCGATGGAGATCATATTTCCTATTATCCTGTTCTTCATATTTTGTCCTCAGACATCGTCACTCCAAACGGGCTCAACGTGAAGAAGTTCTCTGCTATGCACGAGTTTCAAAACCTCCACGCTCAGAGCAAGAGTCGCATTCAGGAGTTTGTCAGGGGTCACTTCTACGGGTCAGAACTGAAAACATGTCAATTTCAATTCTTGGAAAATAGTTGATTTAAATGTGGGAAATAAAGATATGGAACTTTATCTCATATTGTTTTGACCATCAGGAACCTTGACTTCAATCTGGACAAGTGTCTTTTCCTCTTCATTGCCGGAAGGTATGAATTCTCCAACAAAGGTGCAGATATCTTCCTAGAGGCTTTAGCCAGACTCAACTATCTACTGAGGGTAAGTTCATGCAGTGGTTCTACTGAACCTGTTGCAGCTCAGCTGTGGAGAACTTGGCTCAATGTTCTGCTGTTCCACAGGTGAACCACAGCGATGTGACTGTTATAGCTTTCTTCATCATGCCAGCTCGGACCAACAATTTCAATGTGGAGACTTTGAAAGGCCAAGCAGTTAGAAAGCAGCTCTGGTGAGCTTGTTTAATTGAGTTATGTCTGCATTTTTAAGGTACAATTTTGTGATAAAATATCTTTCCTTTTTTTTCCCTTCCGACAGGGATACAGCTCAGACTGTGAAGGAGCGCTTTGGAAAGAAACTTTATGAATCACTGCTAGTGTAAGTTGACCACACCTGAATCTTCTCCATGTTGAACAAGATTAAAAATGAATGGTTGCAATTTTCAGAAATTGGCATAAAACCTGAAACATATAAGGTATTTATAGCGGACTAGATTTCACCACATTTTTTTTTTAAATCAGAAATCTGTATACCACTTGAATATCTTTTCACATTAAAACCATAAACTATGAATCGTTTATGTAATATGGCCAATACTGAAGCAAACAAACCTTTGTAAGAAGGCGGTCTGATCCAAAGAGGTTCTAAAACTGAACATTTTGAGTTTAATTCAATATACTGTAGATGAAAACTTACTCCTAAACAAGACGGTGGCAGTATCATGCTTTGTGGATCCTTTTGGCCTGCAGGTTTCAGGAAGCTGCTCAGAATTGATGGAGAAAGTGAATAAAGCCACAAAAAAAACAAGTTACTCCTGGAAGAGCGCCTGCTAAGCGGACTGAGATTCACCTCCCAGCAGGACAGTGACCCTACAATAGAACTGTTTAGATGGAAGCACTATAATGTCTTAAAATGGTCCAGTCAAAGTCAGTAGCTAAATTTAATTTAGAAACTGTTTTAAGAATTTAAAGCTGGCTTTTATACATGCTTTCTGTCCAACCCAACAGAATTTGAGGTTTTTTGCAAGCAAAAATGCAAAACAAAATACCATAATGTGCAAATCTATTGGAGACCTGCAGCTTTAATTGCAGCAAATGGCGGTTGACTCATTGGGTGGGCTGTGCATTTTTATTAATAAAACATTTGAAAACCATCCACAACATTCTACTTTCTATTAGTCTATCACTTAAAATCTCAATAAAAAACTAACTTCCAATTACATTTACTAAAAAGTTTAGCCCCATTTATTAGCTCCACCAAAAATTCAGTTATTTATACAAATTAGATGTGTTATATATTTTTGTTAACCTTTTAGCGGTCAGCTGCCAGATGTTTCAAAGATGCTGGACAAAGAGGACTTCACCATAATGAAGCGTGCCATCTTTGCGACTCAGAGGCAATGCCAACCTCCCGTCTGCACCCACAACATGCTGGAGGACAGCAGCGACCCCATCCTGAACTGTGTCCGCCGCATCGGCCTTTTCAACAGCTCTGCTGACAGAGTCAAGGTACAGAACGGGATGGGAGGCTTAGCTGATGCATTTGGTGGTTACTTTTACATGTGCGCACTGTGCTTATTGATCATGTTTACATTATTGGCAGCATAGGCTCTCTTCTCCAACATAAAGACCCAGTTTACATTTTGGATTGAGCAGATATAACCCTTACTGGCAGTACTCAAGTTGAGGGGGGATGAAGTCCCCCTTCTTAAATGACCATCCCCTGTAACATTTAATTTCTGAATATGTAAAATTTCTGGCAATAATATTGCCCTTTCAACATTTGGCGGGCTGTGGGCTTATGAGTTGCCCACAGTTGAAGTGGCCTACCATGACTATGAAGCTGATCCCAGTGGGAAATTTGTCCTCTGGATTATTCCCTAACTTTGTAGGGGCAGTGGTAGCCATGCCAGTCCAGGGACTGTCTGCAGTTCTACTGTAAGGTCCCTTTGTCAAAGTCAGGAGCATACCTGACGTGTAACAACCATTCCATGCATATTCCTATATTAATTAGGTTATGTCTGCTTCCAAAAAAAAAATTCCATCATCCCCTTTCAATTTTTTTTTTTTACAACTAGACTACTGATAACTGTTGCGTATGGCTTTAAAATAACCTTTCAGATCGGGTTGTTTTCATAAACGAAGACGATGACGACATTATTTAGTTGTCGCTCCTTTTTTTCATGATGACAAAAAAAAAACCTGACTAGCTAAACATGGATCTTTGATGACTTAAACATGACAGGTCATAGGTTTGACTTTCCATCAACGAGACAAGACAAAATAAAAATGAGTGGGTGTTCGGTCAGACGTTTAAAACGCACTATCGTGCTGTAGTCTGCTAAGCAGTATTAGCCGTGCTGCTGTGTCCTGTCTGTTCCTGCTCTCCTCCTGGCATGCAGTGCTACACATTCTGCATGAATACAGAAGGATCATGGCAGCAGCGACGGGGCAGAAAATAACCCATCATAATAGTTTTCATCCTGAAGACTAAGACTAAATCTAAGATGGCTGTCAAAAACGACACTGCTTTCAGAAAATAAGCTCTCCGAGCAGGTGGAATCTTAGACATATGGAAATAGATTTTCCTCTTGCCTGACTTTCTAGCTGAAGGAATTAAAAACTATAATTTCAAAGTTAAGCTAACACTTTCCAAAGTAAGACTATTTCTAATTAATTGCACCATTAATCAGATAAAGAAAAGTGATATTTGCTTTTCAAAATGGAGCTTACACTTATAAGAAAGGAAGGTTGCATATATTACTGTTTAGAGTATCATTGGGATATTTGAAACCGGTTTCATTCCTGCTAGCTGTCCATGTTCCCCCTGTGCAACTTCACCCCAAACAGCCCCCAGATCAGTGTATCAGGGATCTGAATGTGTGGCCGTTTGGATGCTTGACAGAATGTGGTTCTGTGACTGGAAACGATCTTTATAAATTCATTTATCTTTAGTATCAGGCATAAAAACCTGTTTGGTGTAAACCAGCAATTAAACCAGGCATTTTGCAGTTTGATGGGACTGTTGAACTTCCTCAGAAATGTTCTCATTTTACACATTCTGGTTCTGTGAGAACATCTAGTTGTGATCAAGGCCTCTGCTTGAATGCAACCATTTTTCCCCTTTTTCCCAGATCATCTTCCACCCGGAGTTCCTTTCATCCACTTCTCCTCTGCTTCCCATGGATTATGAGGAGTTTGTCAGAGGTTGCCACCTGGGTGTCTTCCCGTCTTACTATGAGCCTTGGGGTTATACACCAGGTATGGGAAATGAATGCTGAACTCATTGATGTTTTTCTCATGCTATGCTTGAATTGTAATGTTCCTGTTGTTAACAGCTGAGTGCACGGTGATGGGCATTCCATCTATATCCACTAATCTGTCGGGTTTCGGATGTTTCATGGAGGAACACATAGCAGACCCCTCTGCGTATGGTGGGTACTTTTATTCACTGTCCTTACTCTTAAAAAAAACTTTTTTCCACATTGATGAAAGGGATTCCATTTCACACTGTGCCCTTACCCCTGATAGGTATCTACATCCTTGACCGGCGCTACAAGGGTGTCGACGAGTCCTGCAACCAGCTCACTTCCTTCCTTTTCCAGTTCTGCAAGCAGAGTCGACGCCAGCGGATCATCCAGAGGAATCGCACAGAGCGCCTGAGTGACCTCCTGGACTGGAGATACCTTGGCAGAGTACGACTATTAATCCTGCACATAATCTTGCAGCCATGCGCTAAATTTGAATTTACCTTTATTGTGTTTTCTTCTGCTGTAGTATTACATAGCTGCCCGCCATATGGCCCTGGCCAAAGCCTTCCCTGACACCTTCATATATGACCCTCATGAGCCTTCCTCGGTAAGATTATGTGTGATATTAAGGCTGTTCACTTCAGTCTATATCGCTCTGGCAACATACCCAGTTTTTATGATTTAAAAAATAATGAGACTAGGCTTCGTACTATCAGTGATTTGTATTTGGAGCCCCAGCTACACCTGAAGCAAGAAAAATAACAACCCAATCTATGATGTTGCCATTACTATGCTTCATTGTAAGTACTGGGCTCTTGTGATGATATGCAAGCTTGTGTTTAAAGAAAATGGTCATTTCTTAGTCCATTAAACATTAATACATTTTGATAAATCGTCATGATTTTAATCTGGTGGTTAATTCTGGGAACCACAGTAGTTTAGTTTCCAATTTTCAATTGAGTTTAACATGCGTCGTCTAAAGGATGGGTAAAACTTTTGAAATTATTTATCTTGGTCCCATTTTTTTAAAATGTTTTTTTTTTTATTCCCATCAAACTTTTCTGTGTTTTTTTTTTTTTTTCTCTGTCACTTTAATTTAATTCTTGTTTCATTTTCACAGGCTTCAGGCTTCCGCTACCCTCGACCAGCCTCAGTGCCTCCATCTCCAGCTCTGTCCCGCCACTCCTCGCCGCACCACAGCGAGGCTGAAGACAACGACGAGGACGAGCGCTACGACGAGGAGCTGGAGGCCGAGAAGGATAGGGTGAACATCCGTCAGCCCTACACCATGCCTGTTAAAGGCAAAGTCATCCTTGGAGCCAATGGGAGCGGGGAGGAAGAGGCTAGCGAGAAAAACTGAGGCGTGCTCTCTCATATGCATTACAATATCATGCTGAACCTCACTAGTGAAAAAAAATTATCTGTTGCAATCATTAGTCATCCTTGCACTACAAACTTGATAAATGGGTGCAGCTGTATTCATGTGTGATGAATTTCGTAGTGGCTTTCTGTGAAAAGGAGAACATCACTGTCTGTGTCTTCCCAACCAATGCTTACCTCAGAACCTTAAAATTGTCTGTTAGTTTTGGTATTTTATTTTTCAAATACACCAGCACTGTAACCATTAGGCTGGAAGCATAGGTACAGGAACCAGTCAACTAAAATGGTAGCAAAGCCCTGTGTTCATGGTAGAGGGCTAACGGTGAATAATTTTGGTCTAAAGCATTAATAAGCTAACAGATTCATTAACATTTATTCTAACAAGTGGTCAAAGTGTAGACAAAAAGATCACCATTGGCCTCCATCTTTTCACCAGCTTGACCTCTTTATATGAAACAATCCTCCGTTTGTTTTTTCAAAAATGCCTTGTTTACCACAAACATCCCAGACTGGAAATGAGATGGACAGCACACAGACACGCCCAGAAACTAGCAGCATTGAATACAAGGGATTTTATAAAAACAAAAACCTCTGCTGGAACTCGGCATGATGTGTGTTTTTCGTCTTGTTTTCTTTTTTTTTGCCTTATTGTATAGGTTTTCCGACGGTCGCTAATGAGCCACATTTTTACATCCGTTAAAACATCAACATATGCACTTGTGTGGAGATTTGTTGATCTTGTTTAAGGAAGTACTTGTTTGTGAAAGTGGTAAAAGAAGCGTTGTGCTTTATTTGTGAAGCAAGATGAAGGTTGGATGATGGTCTTTACCAGGGATGTCCTGTCTCTGTCACTCCTCTGTATGAATTATATTGTTTGCTCCAGTGTTGCACCTGTTAAACTAAAAATAAAATGGGAAGATCTATATCGGTTAGTATTTTACCAATGATTTCTGCCTCTTGTTTTATACTGAGTATTCAGTTGATTGAAGTTTGCAGTGCTGAAGAGGTCCATTGCGCGTATCCACCCTCAGCTCTTTAATTTATCTGGGATTTGGTCGGGGATCCTTCTCCTACAGTGCAGGTGATCCTCTATGGTCTTCGTCCAACTTTCAGCACAAGTAAACTCTGCCGCCATGACCTCTGCAAACTGAAAGGAACAAAATGTTGCAAACTATTAAAGTTACTTAAATATCTCTATTTTTGTGGGTTTATATATACTTTTAGTGTCGTGCAAAAGGTATTCCATTATCCTGAACATTTCCTCGTTTATCTTGAAAGTCACAAAACAAACGGGTTTAACAGATTTCATGTGAGCAAAAGAAATGGTGCATAATTGTCAAGGTAGAAGTAAATTAGCAATAGTTTTCTAAACATATTTTTAATAAATCATTGTGGCATTCATTTGTACCAATCTCTTAAAATGCCTGAGATCATTAAAGCACTTTCATCTGTAATTACTGTGAAATATTTCGATGACTTGAGTTACAAGGAGCTGAAAAACAAGCATCTCTGCTTTTTATTCATAATTGATGGTAAACTGTGAGTTCCTTCCACCTTAAAACGATGAAACTTTGTGTTTATCTGTCACATAGAATACAAATAAAGCTAATTGGAGCTGCACAGCACTCACCGAGTAAGCTGTTCCAGAAGGAGTTGTAGGTTGCACTGCCAGTCACAGCTCCGAGTTTGGCTGGGTTCCTCCTCACTGTGTGCACTGAGAAACCATCAGGCCCAGTCACCTCCACCTCCACCACATGAAAGTCTTTCAACCTGATGTGCAAAAGCCACAGCCCCTGATAATTCAGACAAAAACCACCAGCTGCTGTAGTTTTTAGATGTGTGACATATGAGACTCACGCTGTGTCTGATACGATCTCTCCCTGCACACCTGTAAAACCGAGCGACCCAGCGGCCACAGCTGCTGCTGCCATGGTGTTGACATTGTTAGGAGCGAGAGGACACAAGTCTGCTACTGAGCCTCTGAATAAAACCCGCCTGCCTTCTCCCTCTGACCAGTCACTGAGGATGTCTCCTGTCAGCCGATAGCACGATGGATGCTTGGACATTCTTATAAACAAAGCCTGGAAGGATTCCAGACATTTTTCAGAGAAACCTCTGGTTAGCTGTTAATTCAGCTCCTCGTATGCTTATGATAGTTCTGCAAACCTGTAATGAACTCCATATGTTTTGGTTATTGAAGCATAACAAATCTCAATCTGGGTAACACCCCTTAAAAAGCTGCTTTCTCTGGCAGTTTATTAAATCTTAACATTCCATCCATAGGATTACCTTTAAAGTCCCGCTATCATTCATTCTTTGGATGTCCTGGCCTCCCCATAATGCACCACTGGGGATATAAAGCGTCCGTTCATGTTGGAGAGATGCCTGCCGCAGCTTTTCGTTCAGATCATGATCGGCGAGGGCAGACGGAGAGCCCACCTAAAAGGTTCACCATGTTTTCAGGTGAGTCACATAAAGTCCTTATGGTTATATCAGTTCTTCAAAAATAAGGTTTTACAAACATAAAAACCCGTTTTATATATATGTGGATGCTCAGAATATACTGCATATACCCAATGCACCTTTTCCTCCTTTTGGCAACTTCTTTTTAACAATTGAGCAGATGTGACAAGTGAATTTCCTCACTGTGAGATCAATAATAAAGTCAATCAATCAATTTGTGGTTTCTCAGCTAATTTTTGTTTGGCCTTCACATTTGTCTTTAAGGACAAAGTTTTTTATTCACTCCTTCCATAAAACATTCACTTTTTCATTCCCTTTCTAATGCTCTTCCACATTAAAAGTAGCTAGAGTCTTGTGAACACCCCATAATGATGTTTTTGAGTTTTTGGAGACTTATTTCAGCACCTTGCTGTCTGCTCTCAACATCAAATTGCTTGGGCCTACAAATGTCCTCTTAAAACCCCTTACTAAGTTTATAAGCTGTTACAAATCCTGTATCTGAAGGATTCATACATAGCAATGCAAGGAGCGAGGAATGTCACTGGGATTTATCATAACGCAGGTCGACACTACATGTGGAAATGACAGCTGCCACCAAGTTGGGCGACGCAAGTCACCACCGGGTGTTGCAAGACCATTCTCCATAAGGTGAGGCAAAGCCAGTAACCAGGTATCGCAACACAAATTGCCACTATGTGTAATAATGTCAGTTATCGCGACCACATATGACCACACAGATTCCCATACCAGCTCCCATTAGGTGTGGCAGCGCCAGTGACCGTCAAGCGTGAACAAGCAAGTTGACACCTGGTATGGCTACATATGTCACCACAAGGTTTCACGCACTTGCCTGTTGCGAGCTGAACTCAACCAACCACATATTTTTACGCCATATGGTTTACGCCTTTACTGGAGTAAACCAACCATGCACCAAGTGGCAGGAACCTCCCAAATTTCCGAGGGCAATTTTCTGCTGATTAATCCAGCTGCTGTAATTGTTCTTCTGCTGTAAGTGCAAAGCCTGTTTTGTTTTTTTGACTGGTGTCAAGAGTGAAATGAGGATAACAATTGTTTTTCCGGCCATCTTGTTTAGATTACGCTGGTATTAAGACACTCTGTGTCAACGTGGTTCTTGTAAAACTAAATGTGGACGCAGCTCAGCAGGAATACATTTCTCTTTGCTAAATACTAGAATAAAAATGTAAAAATAAATTCAGTATAACATTTCCGTATGCTTCCACAAACTTCATATTTTGTTTTCTGAAATTAAGCTAATAGGCAAAGTGAAATTGGAAGTCTCACCAAAGCATCACCTGCATTCAATTATATGTACCGGTATGTAGTCTGAGTGATCTATGTATGTAATCTAAGTATGTATGTTGTCTGAGTAATCTATGTATGTATTCGAATAATCTGAGTAATCTAAGTATGTTATTTGAGTAATCTAACTTATGCATGTAATCCCAGTAATCCTATTTCTAGTGTAACATGGCATCTATTGACCTAATAACAGGTGAAAAGAATGATTTAACAATTGGAAATCTATGCTATATCACTGCTGGGTGTGACCCTTTTCTTTGCCCACAACCCTAATAGACTTTCAAAGTAAGACACCAGGGACTCTACAAAATAAAAACTTCTACATTATACCGACTAATTCATTGCAGCATATGGCGCAACATTATGACCTATACTGTTATACCAGTTTTTTATTTTTTTTATTTTTTCATTTTCTTTGCAAAACATACCTTATTACATATTTAAAAACAAAGCCCTTTTCACTGTAATAACGGATCTACTATCCTAATTCAAAACAAAAAGAAAGATAAAATCATATCAAATGGATTCCATATCGCTTCTGACACTAACTGTATGCTAAAGACACAGTCCCACTAGTCCTTCAAAATAAGACAGCAGGTACTCTACAAAATAAAAGCCTAAACAATAAACAGCAATTGATTGCATTATAAAGATCATTATCAAGAAGCAAGTCGCCACTAGGTTTGGAGACTGCAGTCGCCTCCAGGTGTTGCCACACCAGTTCCCACCAAGGGTGATGATGCTATTTGCCACAAGGTGTGGCAACACCAGTCGCCATCAAGCGTGAACAAGCAAGTTACCACCTGGTATGGCAACATGTGTCACCATAAGGTTTCATGCTTTTACCTGTCAGCTGAACCCAACTATCCCCATGAAGCCTTTAATGCCAGTGCAACCACTATGCACTAAGTGGCAGGCACAACATTTCCTTGATGAATTTTGTAGTCACTGAACCCTGATTATAGATATATTCTGAAGTTATTTTTTAAAAATATGAACTTCTGCACGAGATGAATAGTATAGAATAGAAAAGAGTAGAATATGGATAACAAATCAAAATAAATAAAACCTTTGTGTGTTACATGCTTACATACTTGAACTCTGATTATCTGGAGATAACACTCAGTACCTGTTTTTCAGTTTCCAGATGCGCATTAAGCGAAAACAACACATCCTTCAAACCAATGCTTTTCTCTTTGTAGCCATTTAATGAGAAAAATAATACAAAAATCTAGACTGTCGGGAAAAGTAAACTAAGGTAAACTGAAGCTCACCATGAAGTGGGACTTAGAGAGGAAATCAATCCCGAAATCTCTCACGATCTGTGGATGGCAGACCTCTACAATCACATCGCAGCGCCTGTGAAACCATCAGTATTATTAGACTCCTTTAAAACATTCAAAAGATAATACAATTTGTTGGTACTGTTGGCTGCCTTGCAGTGGGATTCATACACGTTTCACTGTTCAGCATGCTGTTACAACCACAAATACAGAAATTTAGGGGATTTTACATCTTAGTCCACCACAATGTTTGTTGACAGGAATAAAAATTATGAACCCAATTTTCTATTAATCTAAAAAATGTGCACTACTTTATTTTGTACATGGATGTTTGTGGTTGTAACATGATATACAGTGATAATGTTTATTATGTATTAAAATTTATGAGCTTCTACCATAAAATACAGATGAGCTAAAGCTAGAAACAACAGATTGTAAAACTTGTAATGCTGAGGATATTTTTAGCTATATTCGAAACGTCATAACCTTTCTATTTCATTTTACCCTGATGTATGAATGACTCATTGAACTGATGTTTACCTTGCATTCTCCTCTCTGTTTAGACTATGATTGTAGATTGATATTATTTTTCATGCTTTTCACTTGAAATACTTTTTTTTTGCAAAGTGTTGCATGTGAGTGTATTTAAACCTGTTGGCAAAGGATGACAGGTCATCTAGTATTAGTTCAGCGGGGACTGAACCCTTGAGCTTGTCAGGATTCCTGTTCCAGACAAAACCTAGAACCAAACCAAGGCCAGGTCCAGCTTTGAGGAGTCTGTCCACCAGGAACTGCCCTAAATCACACAAAGAATCCAGCCACACACTGTCCGACAAACAATGATTAGTCCTCCAAAGAATGTGACTGTGGGGTTCATACCTAAATGTCCATATCCTACAACTCCAACTCTCAGAGTGAAAGATTTAGCATCCATAATCTGTCCAGATGACAGAAGAGGAATGAAAATCCACAATTTGATTAAATAAAACCTTTAGCTTTAACACCATTACTATATTTACTGCTCTCTCTTACCTGATGGTCATAAACCCCTCCACCTCTTTGTCTTCTGCTGTGAAGAACAACAGCCAGCCACGACTCAAAACTAGGAATCATGGGAAAACAAAGGTTAAAGTTTGACGCTGAGCAGCTTCAGTTAATCATTGTTTTCTTTGGACAGTATTAGACAGTCTGCTCTAGTTTTAGCATCTGTATTTCAGTGTTTCAGATAAATATAACTGTGAAAACGTTCATCATCCTTTGTTCTTTTTGTTTATAAATTATATCATTCAAGGTTTTTTTTTGTTTTTTGTTTTTTTGTAAACCTGAGCAATAAATATCAATAAGTCTAGTTTGTTAAAAAGGGTTATTTAAATATCAGATATATTTTTAAATAAATGCCAAATATCAGATGTTTGGATCTTAGATCAAAAACCTGTCTATTTGTATATCATATTTTATATTTAAATTCCCACCTATTACACGTAGTTCGACTTTGTCCCCCGCATGTTGATGTCATCAGCATATTACCACTAGAAAGGTGAAAGGTCAGCTATTCGTCCATGAGAACTTGAAACGAGGAGAACATTGATTATCAGAGTGCAATTAGACAGGAAGTACTAGTCTAAAGTTCATGTTCGTGGAAACCCAGTGGACTGAAAGAAGCTCCAAACATTCAAGGAGAGGGACGCAGGAGAACATCTGAGGTCTGCATGCTGGAGTCTTTTAGGGCACAACTTTAATTAGTGGAGGGAATCAGAAAACTGAGCTGACAGGGTGAAGATGGACATCCTCGAGACTGATGCCTATGACAAGCGGCAGAGGAGATATATGGTGATTTTTACCCCAAATCTTTTCATTTTTTATTACCAAATGCTTCTATATCAGTTAAATTGCCTTAAAATGATGAATTTAATAACATGAAAAAAAATGTTTTCCTTTTATCTACTTACTTTTCCTTTCTGTCAGTCCTGTGCCCTCCTTTTCTCTCTCTTGCCTTTCTTTTTGTCGTCTGCTTTATACTTCTACCTCTGGACTCCTGAACTTGTCCCATCATTAGTGTCTGCAGGGGTCAAATCAGCCCCGACTCTTCTTTTGGCTGCAGCGGTCCTGAGCTGGAATGGAGGACAGAGTCTCTTGGGTGTGGCAGGAGGACTGATCTTCTCCGCCGTTGGGGACTGCTGCTTAATATGGCCCGAGCTTTTCATTCATGGTAGGCATCTTGTTTTAACAGAACAGAGATGGAGCTAAGTCAGTTTTCAAGTGGGCTGGTTAAATCCAGTAGGGCTCCCTCTGTAGGAAGATATCTAAACTGTTCCTGTTATTGGATTAAAGTGAATTATGAGCAGAAGAATGTTTTTATTAATCTCTTTCAGGAATGGGCGCCTTCGCTGTGGCTCACCTGCTCTACTCTGTCACCTTTCTATCCAGTCGATATGCAACAGACTCTGCCTCCACCTTGAACCGTCTCCTGTATCTGATCCTTCTTATCGTGGGGGGAGCTTTCTACATCTATCTTTTTCCTTTCCTACAGAAGGCACCAAACCCTGATCTACTGACTCCCGGTGTGGGCATCTACTTCATCCTTATTACTGTAATGGCTGCATTGGCCATTCGAACCCGCCATGTAGCCACGCTATTGGGGAGTTTGTCTTTCATGGTGTCTGATGCGTCTCTGGCTCTGCAGGTTTTTAAAGTTTTGCCGCCGGTAGAGCATGGTCAGATCATTGTTATGATAACGTATTATTTGGCGCAGCTGCTGATTGCAGTGGGTGATATAAAAGCGGTGGAGAACAAGGATGACTTTTCAAAGTGGAAGCGGTCCTAAGCTGGATCCCTGAGGAATCCCTGACCTCAGAAGTATGTTTGACTAAATTCAGAACAAAAGCTGTTGATTAGATACTAGTAAAATTTTAGACTCTACTGATAGTCACAGTTTTATTTAAAAGGAAAATAAGGATATTGGTGTTCAGCATTTTCTGTGGTTTGCCAAAGTATTCATACCCAATAAACTACTTTGTATTTTATTGTGTTACAACAAACTGTAATGTAGCTATTTCCTTTAATTCAATAAAAAAGTATTTACTTTAAAATGGTGACTCATATTTTCCAAGTTTCTCTTTATTTCATGTGAAAGCCGGGCTTCTTTATTCGGTTGTTAAGCCTGTTGAAGTCAATTTTGCTCACGGAGGGACGTTTTTTTTTTTCTTTTTTTTACAATTTTCATTTTTAAAATAGTCCTAACTATATTTTTTTTTGAATTTCTAATACACTTAACATGTTTCATATCTCAAAAACACTCTGGCTTTGTGTTTGGGGTAATTTTTTTTGCTGGAAGGTGAACCTGCCCTGAGTTATAGGTCATTTAGGTTACCTTCACACAGCAGCCTGAGTGACTCAAATATGATTTTTCTTTTTACCCATGTGTGACCTGTATCTGATCTTGTCATGACAGTTTGAACAAAGCAGATGAGATTTTTTCAAACACCACCCAAAACCACATAGCCACGTGGCTATGTGGTCCTGAATCCGATACATATCAGATCTTTTCAAATGCAACCTGTGTGTGTATGGCCAGGTCCTATTCATCAGACTTGATCATTAATACTCAACAAAGCTCCTTATTCTGTGTCTTGCTACACTTAACAACCATGGCGGACAAAAATGCAGTTTTTCTTTTTGAAAAGATTACGTTGTCAATGTGCTGCTCCTTTTGGAGAAGAAATGAAAGATCGCTACAGGCCCTCCAGCACTACCATCCATGTTTGTTTCCGTAAACACAGAGTACGCCCTCTACTTATGTCATTTCGTCCTCTACTGCTCATTTCGAAAATATGTTCTTAGAGAAACTAAACTCCATTCACATGCATTGATGTTGGTGGTTGTGAGGTGACAAACGGTTCACCAGGCTTGATAACTTTTGTAAAACACTGGTGAGTATTGTATTTTTCTTTAATGTGACATCTAATTTCATGTTAATTTGTACAAGTCGTAGTATAAAACAACCCACAGAGTATATGTTAACAGCAGTATTTATTTATAAATATTTCTAATGTCCTCAGTTGTGAGTGTTTTGTATAAAACATTAATAAGAAGAAAAAAAACATAAAAAAAGAGGATAATGAGGCCAAAAAAAAAAACACTACGAAAAAAAAAAAAAAAATAAAAATAATGATGGGAAACTTTGGTGATATATGAGGATAAAAACAACAACCAAACGCAGAGGTGAAAGAGCGCCAGAGTTTAACAGACACTTTATACAGAGTAGTTATTTACACAGTACAATCCAACAGTTGGATTACATGCAAAATATCCACAGCAACTGTCGTAACAGACATAAACTGTTGCTCCGCATCCATGAGTCAGCTCATGGATGTTCTGCTTTTCTTCCAAACAGCCTCAGCGGTCCATCCCTACATCATCTGTCTGCTGCACGCTGAAGCACAGAACTCTCAAATGCTCACAGAAATCCAGTTCTTCCTGTTAATGAAAAATACGTAGACTTTAGAAAGTAGCAATGACCAAAAGCTAAAATTAATCCAACAATAATTTAGATTGAAGTCACATTAACCATGAGTTAAAAGTGAATTTGAAAATGCAACTGATTTATATATAGATACTATTTTTCAAGGCTGCACTTTTAAAAAGATGAAACTGTCCGGTGAGCTGTTTCCAAACTAAATTTTTTTTTTTGTTTTACACTTGTGTGAACAAAATGACAAATAAAATCTGCATAAAATCTAAAGATTTGAATCACCAAACAACTAAAAACTTATATAGATAAACACACATGGATTTAAGCTCCATCATCTTCCTAAACAGCTTATCCACAGCCTGCTGCTGCCATCACCATGCTTCACTGTAAACATGTAGTGTTCAGTGTGTTATAATTATTCTGTTAAACCCTAAGAATTCCTGACTGTTGTGTATCAGAACTAATGTTTTCCCCAAGTAGTTTATCTAATAAGGACAATCCTTCTGTCAGGATTTAAAGTAATCGTAATCATGTACATAGCAACCATTTGGGAATGAAATGAGGGCGGTGTTCTTGATCTAAAAACAGTGTGATAATTTGATGAGGCTAGACATCTCATTTACAAACCTGTATTATGTAATGATGTAATGATGTGGCAGACTTGAATTTTATAAAATGCTTAATTAACTTTGATTCAGGGCCACGTCAACGAGATGCGAGCTCGGTTAGTAACCTCAGCCTTCCGTAACCCTAAGCAACTTCTCTGGTCTGAGTAAAACTACAATTTCTGTCAAATCTGCTGTCATGTCTCCTGTTTATTAAATAAATATACATTATGAAGAGTTATTTAAAATGAATCTCTTCTCAGGTGAGGAACCAGACAGAGAAAGCTTCAAGGTGTAAACACAGAGTGTTCCTTAAAAAGTCTGATGTGAAGTTATATTCCATAAAAAAACAGTTAAATTGTTGTCCCGTCTAACCTGAGAACCTTTCACACGTTTTCTGAACTCTTATTCTGATACCTTGCTATGGAGTTCTATGATAAATCATTTTTTTCTCCATGAAGAATACGTGGAATACAATCAATAGATTATAACAGTCAATTTTATTTGGTGATAGCAGAGTAAAGGGGGAAAAAAAGTTATGTTTTCCCGTCTTCTTCGTAATTATAAACTACTCTAAGTTGCTCTACAACATAAACCCTAATAAAATACATTGAAGTTTGCAGTTATAATGTGACTAAATGTAGAAAAATAAACATATTTTTAAAGCTTTAGATATTATTTTCATGTACCTGACTTTCTTCTTTTCCTTGGAGCTCTTTGGTTCGCCGCTTTAGTAATTCCTCCAGACCCAAAGCCGGGTTCCTGCAGTCTTCAAGCCCTTGTGGAAAGTCCTCTACTAAACTAGACATCACAAACAAAGTTGGACATGATCACCGAACAGGAACCAGAACTTAATGCATATATGAACTTCTAGAGGCGGAGAAGTGAGCTAACTGCAGCCTCGGTGAAACACCTTGATGAGTAGTGATTTAGAAAATGTCACTAACCAGCAGAGAGCACCAAGCACGTGCTCGTGGAAAGACGAATGTGGGGTGCGGAGAACAGACACTAGCTGCTGCACCATCCCCATCGATACAACTGTTTCTGTTAGATGACAAATAAACAAATATGCTTTTGTTTTAATGTTGCATGTTAAATTCCAAAAGACAACGAAAAAGGAAAAATAGTCCAATCACCAAAAAGGATTTAACCTTAAGAAATAGCTTTAATCAGGAAAATAATAATTGAATTCACTTTAAGTTTTTAACAGAAAAGATTGAAAATATACTTCTGCAGGGTCTTGCCATCGTACCTTTATGCTCTGGGTTTGAGGTCAGCAGGCTGAGCAGAAGGAAAGCAGACTTGGTTCTGACTTTCTCATTTTCAGACTGCATACCTCTCATCAGCACTGAGAAACCGTCATTAGCAACAAACACCTGCAGTCCAGCTTCCTGCTCTCGTACCAAACCTACAGAGAAGACAGATTTATCTCATGAGTACCAACACCTCTTAAGATGGCTCATAACCTCAGCGCTGAGGAGTAAAGCCTCAGGGACTCACATGAGACGGCATAAAGTGCTTTCACTCTGACGCTGGGATTGGGGTCTGAATCTGTCAGCTGCAGCAGCTTTGGAAGCACGTCAATTTTAAGCAGGTATTCCTGGACTTGGGGCATGTTCTGAGCACAAGAGGCGAGGAGCTGAGCAGCCCTCCACCTCAGCCCACTCTTAACATGAAGAAGATACCTGGAGACACACAGCTCCAGTCCACCAAGAACCATCAGATCTGGAGACAGCATAAATAGGATCAAGTTAGTTTATATATACATATAAAAAAGAAATATTATCAAATTTTTTTTTAAACAAACCTCTGGCATTGTCCAGGTTCTCACACAGCTCAGACAACACCTCAAAGGCTGATTCCCGCTCATCTTCCTCCTCTTCCTCCCTGTCTTCCTCTCCATCTGGCTCTGATCCCTTTGGTTCGTCTTTCTGTAGGACAGCGAGGCTCTGCTTCATCTGCTCCACTTCATCCATCTGACCTTTGCAGATATCTGACAGAGCTTCTCTCAGCCATGTCTTCCTCTGAAAATGAGTCGTTTTAGTCAGACAGCATTAAAAACAATGAATGAATAGTGTAGACCTGGATGGCTGATAACAGTCTTCATCCAGGGGACGGGTTTAAAAGCTGTAGGAGTGCACTCACCTCCTCAGACATGGGCTCCACAGGAGCTGGACCCTCAGCAGCTGATCCAGCCTCCACCGCCAGCTGTAAGACCCCCTGAAGGTTCTGGGGGTATCGCCTGTTTCTGTTCTGTTCTGACATGACTTTAGTAGCTGTACAAAGAAATCAGACATGTCAAAAAGTGAAATTTAACAAAGAACTTCCAAACGAGCCTATATTAAGTTTTCTGTTATATATAATAAGTTATTTTGAGGATGTACGTTTGTATAGATCATAGAAAACAACAACAAATCTAAACTGGATTCTCATATTTTTCAAAAAATTTTTATGACCAAATATACGTATAATCAGCTTACCTTGAAAGAGTCCCGGTGTTCTGTAACACAAATAAGGCAATGAGGTTAACTTCCAACTAACAGCAGATGAGCGTGTCCCCTGTTATAAACACAGACATGTGAAAGCGCTAGAATATTCTAGCTAGCTCAAGTTGAGCTCACGAGTGGTGAGTGGGTCGCCATGCTGTACCGTAAAAAGTAAAGGCAATGGGAAAGCCCTTTTTTGATGGTACTCTTTGGTAAGAATAAAAACAAAACATTTTCCAATTTTAAAATGAGTTTCCTATCTTTGTGTTTTGCATATATGTACCCATTTATAACTACAATTTATAACCTCCAAACTTAAATGTTGCAAAATAAGATTTACATATTAGTACAATTACGGTAAGTGATTTAGAGAAACTTACAAAGAGTAACAGTACTTTTTAGTTCAATCTCCCACTGTCAACCACCAAGCACTCCATATGTATTACACCATATGTTATATTTATCACATATTTGATATCACATTTCACTAAATTATATAATGTAATTTCTATTATAACAGTATTCTTATACAGTATAAAATTTTAATAAAGGTAAAATAGAGATTTTTTTATGTGTGTTATTATTTGTTACTTTTATATTCTAAATAATTATACAAGAAAAACAGTGCAAACGTTTGCGTTTGATTTAAATAAGCTTGGCAGTGTGGGAAAATAGTAAATTTAAAACCATCAAAAACTGTTGGCAGTCATTCTGGCTCAGCGTGATGTGTCAAACAAATATAAGGCATCTTGATAAAGTTTAAAAATACTTAAAAATTTAAAAGCGAAGATAGAAAAGTAAAGATATTTTAACCCGTTTTTCTTCACTGTGACAGCTTGTGGTCGTGTCAGTGTATCATCTTGATATTTCCATCATCTTTGGTTTGTCTAACCATCCAAGATGGCGGCGCTTGTGGGGCTGCGTGCTTGTTTCTCCGGTAAAAACGCTAGTATTTATTTACTCTGTGATTTTTTTTTATGTTTATTTTAACGCAAATTCAGACACATAACTGTTATTGATTTTCCGACCAACACCTTAGGTTGTTCGGTTGAGGATAAATGTGAGAAATACAGACAGAAGGTGATGTTGTCAGTTGGTAGCGCAGCAAGGTCACGTTACTTCGGTAAGGGTTAGCTAACAATAGGAATAACTGCGGACAAAGCTTGACTTAAAGAATGGAATTAAAAGAACGGATAGCGAAAAAACTAATACCTGCATAAATATGTAATTATAAATGTAAAGACTAGTATTCTAGATGAGCACACAGTTTGTTCCGGTGGGTCCGCCTGTTAGCTGCTGCAGGAGCCTCTTAAAACCTGAGATAAAGCTAAACTGTTCTTATCTGGTTTAACTCAAATTAATAACACTTTGGGCCCCATCGGTTGAAATATTCAGCCACATATTGATATTAAGCACTTAGAAGCTTTGAGGTCCTTAAGGCAACAAATACTCAGCATAACTGCTACTGTTACACAAGAGGCCGAAAATGATCTAACTGGTTATCATTCAGGTGATCCTCTCAAATACAGGTGTTTTTCTTTTTTGACTTTTATTATTGAGATTAATCAGGAAATGGTTCTTATGAAAATTATTTATAAAATGAATTTAATCTCAGCTAAATTGGAATAAACTGCATTTCATACTCTTTACACACATAAGCAATTTTGGAATTTATTTTATTTTTTTTTTATCTTAAAATAAATGTTTTTTTTACAGATCAGACAAAATATTTGCGCAGTTTGATTGGAAATACAATGAGATAACTGCATTTACACACAAATATGCAAAAATGTCTAACATTGTTTGATTATCCTTTAAAAATAAAGTTATTTCTATCCCATGTTATTGATTTGAGATACAGCCAGAATAAATTTAAAAGCAGTGTTCTAGTCCTTATTGCTGATAATCTACTTGATCAAGAGATGCATTTTGCAGGAGTGAAGAGGATAAACAAGACCGTGCATTTAAATATTTCTCTCATGACTTAAATAACCAGTGCAGAGCAATTTGAAATGATGAAAACAAAAATAAAGTTCAGTTTGAATAGAAATGCCTTCACAAACTGCAGTAGTAGCCTGTATGTTCTAAACACACATGATGTCTTCTGCCCTCAGCCCTTCAGCTTACTTCGCCGAGCCTTCTGCACAGCTCCTTTAAACTCGTAAGCATACAACAGATTCCCATTTCCTTTTTCGTACCTGTTAGTGTAGATTTTTGTCGGTTGCCATTCCTTATTGGTCCTTCCTGCCTAGTGTGCTGTGCCTTTGAGTCGGCGGACGTTTGCAGCTGAAGCCAAGAAAACGTACAGCAGAGAGAAGCCTCATGTGAACATTGGAACCATCGGACACGTCGATCACGGCAAAACCACCCTGACTGCAGCCATCACAAAAGGTAAGATCTCTTTAGATTTAAAATGAGAAAATAAACTCTGTTACGCTTCTAGATGTTTTTTTGTTGTTTTTTTCTGTCCAGTGCTCTCTGATGCTGGTGGTGCAAATTACAAAAAGTATGAGGATATTGACAATGCTCCTGAGGAAAAGGCCAGAGGAATTACCATCAATGCCTCTCATGTGGAGTACACCACAGCCAACAGACATTACGCCCACACAGACTGCCCTGGCCACGCTGATTATGTCAAGGTAATCTGCTTTTCTTTTAGCGGCACACAGCCTGAATATAGATGCACCTAACAGGCCTTCTGCACTTTGATGATAGTGTTTAACAGTATCTAGATAATTATGGAGAGTGACGAAAACTATTAGCATTCCTAGACTACCCCACAGATGTTGTTATGCTCCATCCGTCGGTCGGTCTGGCATGTCATGTCTAACTGTCCTGACCTACATCCATCAATCCAACTTTTTAATTTACATTTAAAGGAGAATTTGCCACAAATGACCCTAAAATCCAGGAAGTTTGAATTTCAGAATTTGGTTATAAACGTCACACAGTCTGATCCCTGCTCTCCGCTCTCAGAACATGATCACTGGCACCGCCCAGATGGACGGCTGCATCCTGGTGGTGGCTGCCACCGACGGTCAGATGCCTCAGACGCGGGAGCATCTCCTGCTGGCCAGGCAGATCGGCGTTGAGCACGTGGTGGTTTTCATCAACAAGGCTGACGCCGTGGAGGACAAAGAGATGTTGGACCTGGTGGAGATCGAGATCCGCGAGCTGCTGACGGAGTTTGGTTACGATGGCGAGAACACCCCTGTTGTGATTGGCTCTGCCCTCTGCGCCCTGGAGGTCGGTGAAATAAAGGAACCGACTTGGCTGTCGACACGTTTTAT
The DNA here is from genome assembly GCF_000732505.1 of Cyprinodon variegatus. Lineage (NCBI taxonomy): Eukaryota > Metazoa > Chordata > Actinopteri > Cyprinodontiformes > Cyprinodontidae > Cyprinodon > Cyprinodon variegatus. The sequence continues at coordinate 67,185 of NW_015150978.1, read as the reverse complement.
TGAATCCTTTGCCAAATGCGTCTCTTTTATTTCACGTTGATGTTTTTGCTCCAGAACAAGCAGCCTGAACTGGGGGTAAATGCGGTGATGAAACTGCTGGAGATTGTGGATTCTTATGTTCCTCTGCCCAAAAGAGAGCTGGAAAAACCTTTCCTCTTGCCCATTGAAGGTGTTTATTCAATCCCAGGTAAGCTCCTTCCTCTTTTGGCATCTGTAATACCAGGCAGGTGAAGAAGTCCAAACACAAACTTTGGCATTCATCCTTCAGGCAGGGGGACCGTTGTGACCGGTACGTTGGAGAGAGGCCTCATAAAGAAAGGAGATGATTGTGAGTTTGTGGGTCACAATCGTAGCTTCAAGTCTGTGGTTACAGGTGAGTGAACTCATTGTGACCATGCGAGTCTGATCAAATATGTCTGCTCTCAAAGCATATTAGTAGAACCCTGACTAGAACTATGGTACCTTGCAGTGGTAATTAAAATACATCTGGTATAATCTGTTAACTATCAGTCTGACCTTTATAGAGGAGTGCTTAGAAAAAAATATAATTTAGAGGCAGCAAAAGACATAAAGGAGAGAACCTCTAGTCAGATGAGACCATAACTGAACCTTTACACATGGTTTTGATAGGATGTCTGGGAAATGTACCTTTACATCATCATTCCACCATGAAAACTACTGGTGCTGATGTGGGTACCATCTTCTTCAGCAGAGACAGGGGAGATGGGTGGATGGCGTAAAATACATGACAGTCCTAAAGGCTACCTGAGAGGCTGCAGAAGACTCTAAAGCAGGACTGAGGTTCCTCTTCCTGTACCAGAGGCATAATAGAATCGGTTAGACCCAGATTTTGGTGCTTTTTATTATTTGTGGCAGTTTTTGAAAACTAGTCTGTCTATTTTAACTGAGCAACTTGAAGAGGGAGGATTTGCCATCGAATTTCTGGTTAGAGAAAAACAAGTAATATTTAGCCAACATTTGGAAGAAGAATGTTTTCAAAATGGCTAGGACAATAGAACATTGTGACAAACACCAGATACAGCGCTGGGACTTGCTCAACAGCTGATACCTCACCATGATGTGACAAACCGGTAGATGGCAGTAGTATTCTTTGACAAACAAGGATTTCTCCAGTAAAGCACATTCAAATGAAATTACTATTAATTAAAAACACGAATCATTTATTGAACAGTATGTAACAATTTCATATCTAAAGAACTTTTAGAAGTTTGAATTCTGAATATGACCAGACTTTTCCAGAAGGACCAGATGTCATTTTCCTTCCACCTTATTATATTTTCCTTTGAGTGGACCCATTATAAAATCCAAATAAAATGCAGCCTGTTGATCTTTGTCAAAATGAAAACGTACGTTTAGCTCACATGGTCCCAGCAGCTGATCTGCTGGATCATTTGTGGCAGAAATTTAATCCTAAATCTGTGAGACGCTCAAAACGTTCCCCTGATCTTTGTTTCAGGCATCGAGATGTTCCACAAGTCTCTGGACCGCGCCGAGGCAGGAGACAACCTGGGCGCCCTGGTTCGAGGCTTGAAGAGGGAAGACGTTAGGAGAGGGATGGTGATGTGCAAACCTGGGTCCATCATGCCTCACCAGAAGGTCAAAGCACAGGTAGGAAAACTCAAAGAGTTAGGTAAGATAAAGGTTCAAATTAGGGTTTTTTTCTGAGTTTTATTCTAAAACTGGATCTTAAACCAATGAATGAATGAATGAATATTTATTTATTTCAGACAATAATAATAATAACAAATTAACAAATAAAATAAATAAATCAAATTAACAAATAAAATAAATAAATCAAATTAACAAATAAAATAAATAAAACAATTCCAATTTCAGAAATGATCAAATAATAACAATAATTAAATCAAACCTAGTTATTCTTGTTTGGGGCTAGAAGCTGATTGAAAGTGTCTGTTGTACAATAATACATTTTAAATGATTTAATATTTAATCAAATAATTGTTGTTCTGTCAAATATTGTCACGTAAATATATACCATCCCAATATGGCTGTTATTCCAGAACAACAGATGTAAAAGTGATTTGAGCTCTGGCTAAAATAAACATGTCTAAGGATTCAGAGCATATCATGCAGATGCATTTTCCTTTTTGAGTATTGTTTCCTTCCATGGCTAGGCTGCAAACCAAATTATTTCCTTTTTCCCTTTTATTTCCCAAATATTAATAGTGACTTAAGTCAAAGCCCTCTGTTAAGAAAATGGAAACTTTAAGAGGCCTGTAATAATTAACCCTCAGCTTCCTTTTTTATTTTCATCTAGTGTCATAAAACAGCCTCTTCTTATTAACATTTCAGCAGTCCCTGGAAAACAAACTTTAGTTGATGTTACTGTAGAATTTATTAAATGAATCTTTATCAGTTAGAAATGAGGATTATTTGCTAACAATTAATCGAGTGTTAAATGTTTTCCAGGTTTATGTGCTGAGTAAGGAGGAGGGAGGCAGACACAAGCCGTTCGTCACCAACTTCATGCCCGTCATGTTTTCTCTCACCTGGGACATGGCCTGCAGGGTCACTCTACCTGCAGACAAGGTGAGCATCAACTGCATGTTTCAGCCTCTGAAAATATGCTGCACTTAGTTAGACTTGGTTGAGGAGGGGTTTGGAAGTAAGGATTTATTAAAGTTCTTGCAGAATGATGACCTTGTTGCTTCTGTTTAAGGAAATGGTGATGCCAGGAGAGGACACGTCGCTGACGCTTACGCTGCGCCAGCCCATGGTGCTGGAGAAAGGCCAGAGGTTCACTCTGAGAGATGGAAACAGAACCATCGGTACAGGCCTGGTTACAGATATTCTGACCGCGACAGATGAAGATCAGTGCAACTGGGGCTGAAGGGAAAATCTGCAGAAGGGAGGGCAGAGGATAAGGGCACCACAGGATACAAGGGGGTCTGCGATCGGGCTGGCTGGGGGTCAGGAAAATCAGATGAATCTATCCAACAGAGATACAGAAAACAGAAATAGAAAAGAAATGCAAACATCTGTTAAAGTTCCACCCAACCAAAATACCTGTAATGTTCAACATAGACTTTGTGTTGCTCAAAATGTTCATTTATGTAATAAAATGTATTTAATAATAAAACTGTGTACTTTGTTTTTCTCGTGCTTTGTATCACCAACGGTTTTATTTTAATTATTAATTACAATAAAAAAAGGAAGAAATGTTCTACATTGACACCAAATCCTAAAAATGCCTCATGAGGTGGAGAGGCATCACATGCTGTTTGATTAGTTTCCCACAAGGGGGCAGCAGAGGAACCTCAAACAGCTCAGAAGGTACAGTAGACTAATAGTCATTGTGTACTCTGAGCAAATATATATAATTGTACAATAATAGTGTGGTGTTGCGTCTTTTAAATGTAAAAATTTCCTCTGAAATCTGTCATTCCTCTGTTAATTAAACAAAAATATTAAAAAAAGAAGTAGCAGAAAATTATTGCGATATTTAAAATGACCAAAGCATTTAATGCAATAGATGCAGTTATTAAAAACATTGCATGATTTGTACAGCAGAAAACTTTGTCATGTACAGATTAATAATTAGATGATCTGATTTAAATGCATAAATTAATTATGTACAGGTGCCTAATGGCAGGTACGGAATTGAAACGCATTTTTTTTTTTTCCAAAATCCAGTCATATTCAATAAATTAGAATTTGTTCTCAGTGAGTTTGTTTAGGCAGATAAGAGATGCCTTTTAAAAATAATCGTTAAACTCATATTAAACCATTAAGATAACATTTCTATTTAATAAAAAAAAGGTTCTGTTATATATGTTACATTTTGATTTGAAATTATGCATTTTAATCATTTTTAAACTGAAAATTAAAACGGAACAAAGGCTTGGGAAAAAATTCTTACATTTGTAATTTGTCTCACTTAAGAACATGAATTAAAACCCAACAACAAAATGAACTTTTCAATGATATGACTGTGAATAGCTCTGTAGAGTCACTCAACATACTGTTATTATATCACATCTAGCCTTTGTTATTAAATTTGAGAGTATAATATAAAACATCTGTAAAAAGGAAGCTAAATTTAGATTTCAGAGGAAAATTAGCTGATAACTTCAGTCAATAGTCCTCTATGGTTCCCCTTAAAATTTCCACCAACATCTCTCTATGACCAAACCACCATCTTCCAGATGTTTACTTTGACAGCCTGCGTAACTTTAGAAAACTGCAAGGTTGCTTTTTATATAAATTTTTCTATTTACGTCAGATTTGGATGAGTAAAACTTGTCCTGTTGGCAGATGAACCTACCTGAGCCAAGAACCTCTGCAGCTCCTCCAGAGTTCCTATGGGCCTTTTGGCTGGTTATCTGATCATTTACATGTGATTAAAAGCTTCTAAGGTGCTGATATTGGTGTGTAAAATGCATTGTTGTGTTCAGACTGCACCCTAACTGAGTAAGGTCTCATGGAGAGCAGCCTCTTGTGTTTTGCTCTGCTTCCAGGATGTTCTTCAGTTGCCATGCTTGCCGTCGGTATTTGAGTCAAAGTCTCCTGTAATCCAATCAGCCTCCTCCTGTAATCAAATACCAAACGTTTGCAGCGGTGACGGGCATGGAAGCAAAGAGTGCTACTGAGTGATGTGCTCAGCTGGAGGACCAACGTTTCCAGGAGCAAAATAATCTGGAGGATCTGACAGTAAGCTCTTAAATGTTTCGGTACAGTAAACCCGGATCAGGCAATGGGTTCAAACGTTTCCTGCTCTTTTTCTGGAAACCTCTAATGGTTTTTACAGACGGCTGTCGATTCAATGATCTAACATTCAGTTGCTGATTGTTTTATGAATGATTTGGTATTTGGAGGTTTTTATTTATCTAAAAATATATGTTTGCTTCAGTGACTCAGCACTTTATGAGATGATTGACCTTTCGATTGGGTCCAAGAATGTGTCATTTTTGTATATTTTTTCCACGATTCAAACAGCTCAAATGATTTTCAGTAAGTGCTAAAGAATTTCTTAATGTTCTAGATTTTGGACTTTGGACCAAAACTAATACAAGTTCACATTCAGAGCAGCTGGATTACAGTTCATGCCGATCTAATCAGCCCTATAGCCAGTTTCCTTTGTCAGCCCTTCCCAACCAGGGTGGATTTTTCTTCCATCCTCAAGTTCATGTCTTTAACCTTTAAGCCACTCACACCCTGTGAAGAATAACAAAATGCCACCCAAAGCAACAAAAAGGACCTGCAATGAAATAGCAAGAAAATGCAGTGGGTTTCCTTGACATGTTTTTCCTTTATTCATGTCTCCTCTGAGCCAAGAACAGCTCCAATAACTTGTTTTTTATTTCATTAGAAAAAAAAATATTCCAAGCGTTTCAACTAAATAGTCACTAAAATGGCTAACATAAGAGTGTTAGATTGAAAAAAGCAGCAAAGGAAGTCTTCAAATAAAGTTAAAAAAAAAAAACAATCCACTGGACTTTTTTCACCAAGTTTGAAGACGTTTCGCTTCCCATCCAGGAAGGAAGCTTTCTTGTCACTGTTTACATGCATACCTCCTCAGTATTAGGGTCAGAATAAATGGAGGGGTTTAATATTTTTTTTTGAACCGTTGTTTTTCAAAGGTGGATTAGTTTATACAATTCCACCAAAGTTAAAAAAGTTAAAAAACAAACCACTGGACTTTGTTTTTCCAAGTTAGAAGACATTTTGCTTCCCATCCAGGAAGCTTTTTCATGTAAAATGTGATGATGTGGCAGACGGCAATTGTATAAAATGCCACTTTAACTGTTAATCGGGGCCACTTCCCAAGAAGGTATGCAGCTGCCTTCTGTAAATGTAAGTTACTTCTCTGATCTGAGTAAGATTACAGTTTCTATCAAAATCTGTTGTCATGTCTCCTAGTTATTTAATATATATATAAGTTATGAAGTGTTGTTTAAAGAGTTTGCCTAAGTGATCTCTTTTCAGGAAAAAGAAGTGGAGAGAGAAATCTTTAACAGTATAAATATAAGTAAACACATTATTATCTAATAGTAAATGCTAATTTGACAGAAACTAATAAGCAATAAATGTATCTTTTGTTGAAACATGAGAAACTCTTTCCTCTGAAAAAGGAACTATATTTATTGGTGTAGCTTAGAGCTCCTCTTCCTTTCTCCCTTCCACCTCTCTGGTAGCTGAAGGAAAGTACAGAGTGGCTGCAATTAAGGCTGGATGTGGCTTTCAGCAACCCACTCTGCGTGTTCTGAGACTGACCCCATAAGACTTCTCATCCTCCAACACTGCTGAGTGGGTGTGAAGCCTCTCCTCAGCACCCTTCTACCACGCAGCTCATCTCAGACGAAGCAGCTCCAAGGAAGAGACAAATTATCTCCTCATTTGTTCTTAAATACAGCAGAGTTACTCTGCAGCTTGTTGCCTGTTTAGCTTCACACATGTCAAGTCACTTAAAAAAACCTGATATGATTCCTGAAGGCAGCACTACGGCAAGAACGTGTTTCTCATGTTTTTTCCATCTTAAAATGTATCTCTACACTACACCTAAACGAATACACACTTTTCCATCATAAAAAAACAAAACTCACTGTTCATTTTTTATGCTACTCCCTTTAAAAATGCAACATCCTGCCTGCAGAGGTTATTTTATTCATAAATACCACAACTTCATACCTACCCACTCATAGCGCTCACATTAACTGATGCAGACAATGTTCCCATAACTCTTGAGGAGCTACAGAGGTCCACAACTCAGGTCGGAACTATATATATTATATTAATGCTGTAAATAGCTTCTTTGAAATATATTATTTGATAATTATATAAATGTTCATACTACATTTGTATATTATTTCTGTGTAGCCTTTTCTTCAGCAAGGGTAGGGAATATGGTTAAATGGGAGGATGAGTTAGGGTCGTCGATCATGAATTTTGCTGTTAGGGGCTGCAAAAGTTTAGACGGGGGAGGAGATTTTGTGACTTTAAACATGCAAAGGTTTAGATCAACAGCGAGCATAAATATTTGCCACAAAATACCAGTTAATAGGCCTCCTTGTGAGTAAGACAAGTTAGATATTGTTTTTCTATAGAAAAAAAACAAACAATTAGTGATAATTTTTCTTGAACTGTTCAACAATAACTAAACATGTAACACTTCAATAATATGCGTAAAGCAGGCAGGGCGTAAACGTAAAAAGTACAACTAGTCCAAATGGATTAATGGTTGCGCTGTAGCCTGCTATTGAGTGATAATCACTAGAGGTTTGTATTTCTAACAGCAAAGAAATTAGAATGAAAAAAAAACACTTTTATGCAGTACTAATCCTTTTGTTTTGACTAATTCAATCAGAGATTATATGCTAAATTAATTTAAAGTTAGAATAAGGTGAAAATATCCCCCTAAATAGTGTAAAATGTGTCATTTTGGATTAAATGCCAGTGCTGACAGGATTAGAAAGTGAAATTAGGAGCTGCAAAAAATATTGTAATTGCAGTGGTCTTTGTTCAGAAATGTGGATGCCCCTCGTTGGGACACAATCCAATCTAACCGAGAACCCCTAATGGCTGCAGAAGTGCCCTGCACCTCAGACTGAGTTTGATCTGTTTTGCAGAGAAAAAACTGATTAAAAAAAACCCATAATATAATTTGCCAAGATTGGGGGGGGGGGTTGCTTGTGTGTCTGCAATGTGTTTCTACAGCTCTAGTGTTACAGTACAGTGTAATGTAAAAGAGCAGCCAAGTCCTCTATGTACATGCAAAGGCATGCCTGACGGGGTGCGTAAGAGTGAAAGTAGAGACCTTTGCCCCCGCCCAGCCACAGAGGGTTCAACAGATTCAGACCATAAATTACAATCTGTTCCTGTTTGTCAAACAACTTGTTCGCTCCTCCACCTGCTGGTTTTAACCGTTAAAACTCTAAAAACACTGCAAGTTACACTGTGTGCTGTCTGTTTTGCTCCTTACAGTCAGTAGCAAAATGCAAAAAAAAAGAAAAAAATTTCTATGTTATAATTGACGTTAATCTAGAGATTTTATTTTTTTTCTAAAATTTTGCTTCACACAACAGAGTGAAAGAAACCAAGGCAAAATCAGGATAAAATCAGTCCAAATGTATTCAGTGGAAGACAGCAGGAACAAATAAATCACCCTTAAACATTAACTTTTAAGCAAAAAAACAAACAAACTGTAAAATAACATATTTCATTCCATTTTCTTTGTTATAATTATTCTTATTAACTTTTCAATCAAAAAGAGAAGATTAAAACAAACTATTTACAAAATATGACCAGGAGAGCTGTACAAATGTGCTGAAAGGGTCACCAGGTGTGTAAAACTAACCCGTATAGAGCTTTTGCTTTGACTAATGTGGAGAGAAACATTGTTCATCTAAGCCAGGAGGAGAGAAACTGAGTCTGTGCTTTTATTATTTAGCTACTATGAGAAATACAGACACTAGAGATAAACAGCTTAAAGTGACATCTAACAGTAGTTTAGGCATCTATCATGAGGTTTATTCTGGTTGTTTCTATGGAGGAGGCAAACATAATTTTACAAATGATCCAATGAGACCAAGAGTCTTAATATATACTAACATGGACCAGATCATGTAATATCAGTAACAAATCTAATGTTTTAGATGTTTTATTATAGGGTTTGGCTCCACTATAAAAAGGCTCTGCTGACGCACCTGCTCCATGCTGCACATTTATAATCACAGGTTAAAAATACAAAACCATCCATGACATGAAGACGCACTAAAAGGGCTTATAAATGTTTTAGATCAAACCATATATGAAACCTGGTAAGCCAATGATATCATGTTCAATTGAAACAAATAAAAAGTACAAAAATTTAAGTAAATAAACACAAAAGTCTAAGTTGGTTTAATGTTAAACCAGAGAATAAGGTGGTAAATAAAGTTATTTTTTAATTGACTTGCACAAACCTTAAAGATTAAATATAGTTACTCCCTTCCATAAAAAAATGTATTTTATTTGCAAGGGTTTGTAATTTATTTTTTACAGAGCATTCATTTACATTCAAATCAAGCTCTGTATCCTACATCAGTAATATTTTGATTAATTCTTTGATTTATCATAGGAAAATGTTTAAAAATGGGGACATTTTTTTGTTCATATCAATCATAATTTCAATGTGTCATTAAATATACATTTTGTCTATTTATTTACATTCACTGCACAACCAGGTGCTTCCTTACTTGTAATCAAAATGAAAAAAAGTAAAACAATAAAAGAAAATATTTTAAAGTGCAAAGTAGTTCTGATTTCTGTGAAGCCCTGACTGCCATACCAGGAAACCCTCATCAGCAGCTGTAACCCATGTTGCCATTAGTATGTGATCCACAGCAGAGCTTCTCCAGCTCATCTGCAGCAGGGCTCTTTGGGCCTTTTTACTCAATGAGGTGATGGAAGCAATTATCTCTGGATCTTTAACTTAATGCTGGGCGAGTTTCTGTTTAAGGGGCCCCATGGGTTGATTTGTCTGGATAAAAAAAAAAAAAAAAAAACTACAAAATGCTAAAACCACATAAAATTATATTATTTTAATATTTTGTTTTAGCAATTGAGCCAATTTATCCTTCATCTTTCAAAGCACCCAAACCCTAGGATTTCCCATGAGCCCGAATAAAAAAAAATAAAAATAAAATTGAGAGCAAAGAATCTCCTATCGCTGATTGAATAAACTGTAATATATGTGCTGTGTGGCTGGTGCCCAACAATGTCCGGCATAATGAAGGTAACCTGACATAAAGAAATATTCACACCTCTTGAACATTTCCCATGTTTTACCATGTTGTACCCTCCATTATATTTTAGAAGGATTTTATCATAAAACACCAAGAAGGACATACAGATGAATGGGGAAAGCTGTTTAGAATTCTTCTTATGAATGAATATGTGTGCCATACATTGAGGTTTAGACTGTACTTTATAGAATTATATCTACTGCAGACAGAGCTGCAGTTAGTTTGGGTTTTTCCTCCGTAAGCTTTATACTGCTAGAAACTGAAAATTATATCTCAGCTCATGTGCAAGAACTGCTCTGTTTTTTGGCTGCATCAATCTCTCTGTTAGTCCTGACTATTGTCCCTGGCTGTTGAAGAAAATGGTTTTATGCTTTTTCGAGGATGTTTAGAAGTGCAGCATGTGTGTTACTCAGCATAGCCTTTTGGATGTAGTAAAAGTTTATTTTTCAATTGTGTTCTAGATTAAAACTCAATTTATTGTCAAATTCAATTTGAAGTTAATTAGGTTGGTGAAATTCTTACTGTTGTGTTTTTTTAGGTCGACAATTTTAAGATCTGTCCAGGGACAATAGATGAAAAATAGCCTCTTGGCTAATTCTGGTGCATTTGCAGCGATGCTTAATAATGTGCACTGTCCCAGTCAAATAAATGATACATAAAATGAAATAAAAAAAAAAATAGACCTGTCCAGATGTACCCCAACTCTTGTCCCATAAGCGCTGGAAATTGGCACCTGCTCCTGTGCAACACTACAAAAACGAATATTAAAAAGCAATCAACGAACAGACAGACGGCTGGATGAATGAACGTAGGCAAATGCTTGTAATAGACTTATTTTCTTTTTTTTTTTGGGGGGGGGGGGTTAATAAAGAGAAGGGGGCTAAATTAATCTCATCTGTATATTTTTAAGAGTAAAAAAATCATTGTATTTATTTTCCTAAGATACCCATCCACTGCTTTGTGCTGGTTCATTGCATTATGTTATAATTATATTTTAAATATCCTTATAGTTTTTTTTATCTTAAGGTGTACTTTGAATCAAAGCAGTTCAGTTTTTCAGGAGATTATCTAATTTTACCTTATTGTGTTTTATGTGTTATTCTACAAAGTTGACATACTTCACTTTATATAGTCTTTATCAGCTATATGGAATTGAGATGGAAATGTGTTTCTTACTGAAGTAGCTTAGTACAATATTGTACAAATTTGGTTTACTACATATAAATATTCACTGCAAAGATATATCTTTTGCATCTACAGATAGTCCCATTGCAGCGTTACTTTAAAACACACATATATAAAACCATGATGATTTCCTAGATCTGAGGAGGAGGATCATCTGCAGTGAAACATGACAGTTTTCATTAGCATCTAATAAAGCTCAAGAATCATCTAAAAAGGTAATCCCTGTGTGGCAGCAGTAACAAAGCTGTCCTCATTGGTGTTCCTGTGTCGACAGAATAACGTCCACAATCTGAGCTACTTCAACAGCCCCTCTGTCAGCAGGTAAAGGTTAAAGTGCTGATTCTCTTCGGGAAGATGGTTGATTGCGTTCAGAGGTGCTTAACTCCGATGAGCCCCTTTTGTCTTTGTCTTTCTCCGCATCTCCGTCCAGATCCTCATCCCTGCTGATGAATGCCAGCTCGTTCTCATAGCAGAAGGAGTTGGCGCCTGATGTTGGAAACTTCCTCTCCTCCATGTCTTTGGCGCTGCACCTGGGGGTGGATGACACCTCAAAAGTTTTGTGAAAGTATGCATAATCGATTCTGTACTGGCTCCTTTCCTCGAAGATGAGGGGCTCGAACCGGTGGCCCCACAGGATCTCAGAGGGCAGGTAGGAACTCCGCGCTTGCGTCGTCATTGCCGTAGCCTCCACCAACCCTTCCAGGATGATCACAATCTCAAAGTCTGCGGTCTCCAGATCTTGCTTGCTGATGCCAAACAGAGGACTTTCTTCATCGATTTCATGGATGACAGTGAGGGGGGCGACTAAAAACAATCGGTCTGTGCCTTTGTCATAGCCAACATTCATGTCGATCTGATCCAGGGGAATGTACTCGCCTTCTTCTGTGTAGCGGGGCTTTACCATCTGAGCCCTAACATGGGCCTCTACAATGTGGCTCTTCCTCAGGTTAGCAACCCTGAACATGAGGCACAGCTTCCCGTCTCGCATGGCAATCACTGCATTGTGGCTGAATAGAAGAGTCTCTGCACGCTTTTTGGGCCTTGCCATTTTGGCCATGATGGCACCAATCATGAAGGCATCAATGATGCAGCCCATGATTGATTGAAACACCACCATGAAGACAGCTGCTGGGCATTCCTCCGTCACATAGCGAGCTCCATAACCAATAGTCGTCTGGGTCTCGATGGAAAACAAAAAGGCGGCCACGAAGGTTTTGACTTGTGTAACACAGGGAACAAAACTGTCCTCCTCTCTGCTACTTTCCATGTCACCATGAAGGAGGCCGATGGCCCAGAAGGCCATCCCAAACATCAGCCAGGACACAACGAACACCAGGCTGAACAGCAGGAACATGTATCGCCAGCGGATATCCACACAAGTGGTAAAAATGTCCGACATATACCTTTGGGACTTCTCGTCCATGTTTGAGAAGTGGACGTTGCATTGGCCGGTCTTGCTGACAAACCGGCTGTGGCCTTTGCGTCTTGTTTGGATCTTGCCGTTGCCAAAACTGCCCACAGCCGGCATGGTGCTCAGTCTGAGTCCCTCTTCTTCACAGGACAGAAAGCTGTGGTGGTGGACCCGTCCTACGCTCATGCCGCAGTGGAACACAGCCAGGGGGGCTTCACATAACCAGCCTGGCACATGCAAAACCGAGCCAGCTCACAGAGGTGCAGAGCTCTGCTGGGCAAAAACTTGGTATCAGTCCTCAACTCCTACAGAAGACAAACAGACAAAAGGTTATCGTCAACAAGAGCAAAAATGAAACTAGGGAAAAAAGACAAACAAATGTGAGTAAAACCTTTAGGTATGTGTTTTCCATCTACTCCTTAATTAAGTAGAACAAATAAAATATTTAGATTTTCTGGGTAGAAAACATGGATTTTTAATTCAGCCTTCAGAGTCACCAGAAAATCCTCAAAATGCATTTTCTACAACAATCATTCCAGGTATTGATTTGTGTCTGTCTTCCTTTCTTTTCCTGATGCATTATCGGAAATACTTTGGTCCATACCATACACATTTCTCAGATCATCAAAGTACACAAATAGCCAGTTAATTCAATGCCCTGCCACTTTATGTGACGTATCTTGTTTTTCTTCCAGCTGGCACAACTGTTAAAGGCACTCGGGTCCTGCCATGAAGCTGTGTGATTCCCTGGCGGGGCTAAAGTGGAACGTAACAGAGGCTAAAAAAAGATAGGGCAGAAAACTTGGTATTGAAACAGAGGTCGCCTCAGATACAAGCGGTTCGATGGAGACGTTAAAGGGATCACCAAAGAACTGTCATCGAAAACAGTTTAAAATAGCACAGTGACATCAATGTGTTGGGGGTTTTTTTGTATTATAGCAACCCAATTCAGTCATTCTGTCTGATAATTATCGGCTCAGAAGGAGCTACCTCTTTAGCAGACATCTTTGTGTTCATATATCTAAGCAGGAGCTTTGATGCATAAATAAACAAATATGAATTATATCACTTTTTAAAACCATTTTGTTCATTTGCAATTATTCTGTTGCCTCAAACAAATTTTCTCATATGGTTTCCCTGTTCTTCCATCTGTCTCTTTAGCTCTGATCAGTCTATAGTCGAATGCCAACAATATGATGCCACCTCTTCCATGTTTGACCATTATGCTCCTGGGCTTTTCGTGTTCCCATGCTTTTGCCAAACAGAGCACCTACACTAACATAAATATTTCACCCAAATTTTATGATCGAAGTAATTTTAATACTTAAAAAAATCCCAATTAACTTTTTAAAAGGTAATTTTAATACAAACTTATCAAATAAACTTTACATTATTTTTATTCATTTGTAAATCAAGTTTACTTATTTTAAAACATGAAAAAATTACACTGACTATTAAAAATAAAGGCAGAAATAATTTTTCAGAAAATATTTGTAATAGAAATATTAAATAAAACAGTAGCTAAATATGTAAATATATCTGCATTAGGTATATGTATGTTTTCTTTAAATAAGGGGTTATTAGAACTCTCCCACCCCAACATAAAACGGTTTGACCAGGACAACAGCGGGCTGCAACTTTTAGTTAGTTTCACTGCAAACTAAGAATTTCAGGTTTACAGAAGTCCATTGCACGAAAAAAAAAAAAAAAAAGGGAAGATGACAACAAAGGCTTGATGGATTTTCTGAGTAAAAATTAAAAATAAACTGCAGAGGAATGATGCCCATTCAGAGCCAGGTAAGAGGCAATGCGACAGAGACAGACCACACCGCTAATTTCAATGATCCTGCGTTATGGCCAACAAAAATGACAGATTCTGATCGAGTGAATGTTGTGCGTTTAATTGCAAAAAGGAAGCCTTTCTTAGAAATGGCAAATTAACTGCCAGCAGATCAAGAGGGCAGAGAACTTCCAAAGTATCTAACCTATTCTACCCCCCACAATGGAGGGGAAAAATTGTTAGGGACTGGCTAATATTCAGCAGGTCAAAAAAGGCCATATTTTGCCATGTTTCCTGTTCTCCTATGAAGTACAGAAAAGATCAACAAGGGCACTAAATTCAATAGATGGGGAGAAAAAAGACTGTTGTATGTTGAATTTTTGTAAATTGTTTTACTGCAGAATATATTAAAGATACATTTTTTACTTAAAACTATTCCGTTGTCCTTCAATTTTTGGTTATCAAAACATCAGTATCATTGTTCTAAAGAGATCCCATGTTAAATATTTTTTTTCATTCTTTCGCTTCTATGATAAAGGCCAACTTTATTGTGTAGCCAACTAATAGCTGCACTTTGAGCGGACTTTTGCCCTTGTAGATCCTTGCAGCTCCTCCAGGACCATGAGATGCTTTTCTGATTGACAAATTTGAAGTGAAAGCAGTTCACCTTCACGTCACTTACTGCACACTGTTTCTGTGGCTGAATGTCAAGCTGTGGTTCTTGGAGTTGGACCACCATGCAGACAAATAGACATAAGCAGCACAGCGTGTTAAAAAGTTTGACAAAAAAAAATCCATATGAGTAAAAGTGATAAAACTGACAAGGTTTGGATGAAACAAAGTACAGGCAAAGACAGGCATGGACTTAAGCAGGCAAATGATGGAGTTGAAGATTATGCGAGACAAACATCTGGAAACTGGGATTTGATTAGCAAGAGGAAAAGAATTAGGGTAATGAGCGCATAACATGGGAAGCGATAAAACTTAAACTAATGGAGGCCGTGGTTGAATGTAAAAGTCTTAATAAATATGAATAGAGCTAAACAGATATTTACTATAACAGGAAAGACTAATAAAACATAAACAGAGACTTAATAGGAATAAATTTACTAAGAATATGCAATATGAGGTTAGACTAAGAACTCTAAAGGATAATCTAATCAGGAAAATTTCAGACAATAATAAAAACTAGGGAACGATCAAAAGAAGGCTGGACTTAATAAACACTAAATGATACAGATAATGATCCAAAAAGGAAAAACAAATAAAAAAGACCTCGGAATCAATCTTTTCATTTCAAAAATACTTTATTCATCCCAACTGAAAATTAAATCTTATAATTGTTAAAGGTTTTATGTCATCCAGGAAGATTTAAAATTCTCTATCTCACAGCAGATCTGAAGAAGCCTGGAGAAAATTTACTCTTTGATTTTCAGATGCAAACATTGATTACCTTATAAAAAAGGACATTATTTCTCTTGGTGAGGACTGCATGACTTTGAATGTTAGAGATGAGGTTCAGCCCCCATGTGGAGCATCTTTGCCGTGTTTGTGAGGACCCAATATTCATTAAGGAGGTCTATATCCCTCCTTTTCCTAAAAACCTGACCAGCTTCAACTTCATTTTCTACACATGGATATTCTAATTGAAGGTTCAAGCCTTAAATCTTGAGGCTAAACTTGTTTTTCTGTATATGTGGCAGATATAGCAAAGATCAGCAGAGAAGCTAAAGCTTCTAATTGTTCTCTAAGACCATCATACAGGTGAGTACCCAAAAATAAAAAATAAAAATCGAGGCCACATGAATGACTAAAATGTATGTTTTTTATTCAAAATGTATAGTGAGTTGTTGCTTCTGCTGCAGCTTCATAGACCTATTCAGCTTTACTTTCTTGAAGTGTTTCAGCACCACTTTTCTGTTTTGACTTCACAATGAAAGCTGTGACTACAATGATATAAGTAGTCTGAATGGAGCCCTGTTCACTGGAAACTTTATGGGTTTTGTTTTATGATAGAACTGTGCTTTAAATTGGTCAACTGCAGTTGAGTGGTAAGATTCATGTTGCATTCAGGTTTGATCTTAACTTTTGTCTTACCAATTGTTGATTAAATCCCAGGGCAATTAAATTATCTCTTGATTCCAGCTCCAATGTTCTCCTACAAACCTCCTATAAGGCTCACATAACAGGTGGACTTTTATTGAGATTAAATCACATACTGATTTTTCATAACATGCTCATTGCTAACAGATTGGTTAAAAGTTTTCTATTTAAGGAAACCTGGCTGACTGCAATATTTACTTTGAAGAATTCGCTCCTACTGGGTTATCATGTAATGTTTGTTATTGCAAAGAGTTCACAGCAAGCAGCAGGGATGTTAAACGGGCAAATATTGGTGGTTTAAGGATCTTTTTTTTTACTGCACCAAAACTGTCTAGATGTGTCTCACAATTAGGAAAGTCAGTATTTCTGCTGTGGTAATTCATCACAATGAAATGCAATAAAGTACATAAATTCAGACATTTGTTTTTGTTTTGGATTCTTAGCTCCAATGTTAGAAGCAGATATGAAAAGTTTCTAAAACTGTAAAATTATACCGTACCTTAGTTTGTCTGCACTTGCTGCTAAAATACGTCTGTATACTTTGTTTTTGTCACAGCTTTCTGGGCCATGGTAACCAGTGGGTAACCAATGAGTTTTAAATGAAAATCCAAACAAATGGCATCACTGTAAAATTTGAAAAGAAAGGTTTGATATCCTATTCTTTAATAGTTTTATGCATCTGTGTTGGATCAATTTTTATTTTCAAATGTGTTTATAATCATGTCCCAGAGGAGAGTACTCAAATTATGTGAAATGATGTTGAAAGCCTCCCACAGCAGGAGTCAAGGGCAGCTGAAAACAGAGACTGTAGCTCAGTGAAATGCAAAAACACAGTTTGGAAAAAAGTGTGTTCACATTTAAGGGACCATTGATTTGATTTTCTCCCATCAATAAAACAATTAACATTGGAGCTGAAACTATGGATCACAACAACTTTGCTCTGGTTACACTATTTGACATTTTTATATTGATTATTATGTGAAACCGTTTCTTTGTGTTCTTTTTTAAATCATTTGTTTCCATTAGTTTCAAATTGGTTTCTTATGACTTATAAAAGGCTTGGTCTCTAAATCAACCTTTAGTTACAGAGCCTATAGACAGGAAAGGGATATTTTGATGCTAGCATTGTTTTTTCTCTCGCTTCACAACAGTTTATTTTTGGAAAAAGTGAGAGAACAGGAAGAGTATAAATAACAAAATGAATACACCTTTTTAGTTTTTTATTTATCTGTTTCCTTCTCTTTTTATGCTGATTTATCTCCTCAAAATAGTCAGCAAAATAGATTAAAATTTGCGGTTGTAACATGAAGAAATGAGGAAACTCAAGTTGTATGAATATTATTGGGTACTTTTAATTAAAACAACCTGGTTAGTATTCTACTTTAACCTAACATGATAAGTATAGATAATTAAGCCACACTTTCCTGTTAACACAACCCAGCCATATTATTGCACTTGAATATGCTTTGTAATTATGCATTTCCAGTATTTCCTTATATTCTATTTATAAAACTGTAATGTTCATATACCACATTTCCCAAATCTCTGCCGATGTCTTGTAATATTGCAACACACCAGTGCAGAACAAGTAACAGTGGGAAATAAACTGATATTTAAGGAAAATCAGCTAAATTCAGATGCTTTTTGCCTAACTAAATAACAAGTTGCAGTTCCAAAAAAAAAAAAGCAGCACCCAGGTTTCCTTCAAGAGATATTCCAGAGCTATGCGGAAAATGTTCTAAAAATGCAGATATTTTAGGATTGCTACAAAGGGAAGCCTCTAGGAAGTTTCAAAAGGAGTTCAGTGGGATTCAATTGAAGGCAAAAGACAACAACATAAATCTAGAAGCTGTAGCTGCGCACCGAGAAGAAAATAACATTTTAGATTAATATAAAAATAAAAAGAAAACTTGCAATTCATGAGAATTTATGCAGTCTAAGAGAGAAAAAAATCTCCATGTAGAAGTGGATTTCTGGTGCAGAACCGAAGAATCCGATTTAATGATAACATGATACCTAAACATAATTTTTTAAGCTTTCAGTTCAACTTTCTTTCCATTGTTTCATCAATCATTTGATATTTTCTAATAAAATCACCATATTTCAGTCATTTATTTTTATTGCCTTTTAATTTGTTGCATTACTAGTTCTCTTCCCTTTTATTTTTTTTTGTCATGTACAGCACTCTGAATTGTCTTCCTGCTGATATGTGATATATATATATATATATATATATATATATATATATATATATATATCTTCCTTTGCCTTGCCTTAACATTAAGTAAAATAATGCAATGGCTTAGTATCATTTGACTTTAAAGACAGTTCATTTTTGAACTGAATATGGAGAAACGTCTGAACCAAAAGATTCAAAACAATCAGAAAAAGGCAGCTGTGCAGAACAAAAAATGAACATAATGATATCTGGGTCATTCCAGTATACAGAAAAAATGTATTATGTCTTTTTACTAACACTTTCCAGTTTAATAATGAAGTAATTAAACATTACAAAATGTGATGAAACATTGTTAAATAATATAAAGTCTAATTGCATGAAGGCAGTTGGAGTTTATTTATATGGAGCTTCTGTTTGGATGCTGTAATCTGTCCTGCCAGTGTCCCCATCATAGGTCTTGGATAACTCCCTGTTTATGGCCTTCATATAACAGGTGCACGCAGTTAAAAGTAGGACAGAGAAGAATTCACCACAGTGAGACAAGAATGTATTTGCTGAGTTGAACTAACCTTGAAACTACAAAATCTGATCATTTCTGTTTGTTTGTTTTGTCTATTCTTACTTTTTTGGGATGTTTATACAATCCTTTATATTTCATGATAATCTAGTTGCTAGGGAGCAGAATATGAGTTTCTGATGGTTTTATTTTTCAATTCTCAAGTGCTAAAACTTGCCTACTTTCACACAAGTCACACTTCTGCCTGCCGTGCTGTTATTTTAACACTAAAGTGATGGTGAGGATTTTTCCTGCTGTGAATTGTTCTTACTAATAATACATTGGAGCTGAAAGATGAGCAACAGCCCAATTTAAAATCCACCTCCATCCTGATTTGTTATTGTGTCTCAATAAGGAAAACACTTACCTTTTGTTCAGGTTTTTTTGATAAATGTGGATTTTTATCGCTCTCCCTTCTTTTCTGAAGCTTCCAGGTTTATTTTTAACCAAATTTTTGCATGATTTTCTTCAGGCTCCTTCCACTTGTCCTCTTCTGTTAGGGGCAGAGCCACTCTATCATCCCAGGAAAGAAAAGAAAAAAAGCTGTGAATATCTTCATGTTTCTGCCTGATTCACATGTATCTATTGTTCCACCAAATCTGGAGAGGATCCCACTCTGTCCTTGATATCCAGGGGGTTCAGAAACAGACCAGAAATCACAGAATGACTTCAGCCAAGCTCTGAAGTCATTATATTTACTCTCAGAATAGAACGCTAGTCTAATTAAATGAATTTAGGGCCTGCTGGTCCGGTCCAGTCAACAATTCGATTCTTCACAGCTTATCCTCGCAGCAGCAGCAGCAGCAGCGGCCAGCAGTCTCTCCTCTTCCACATGTCTCTCACTTTCTTAGTATATCTGCCATCTGATCTTGTTCTGCTGCATATCCCACTCTGTATCCCACATCTAGTGAACTATTGCTCACAGCTCAGCTCCGGTCCTCCCCCTCCCTCTCATAGTGTCACTGTAGATACTTGGCATTTGAAAATGACTACGTGCTCGTCCACTGTGAAGTGTTGATGGTCAGCTGATGTCCAACCGGCTCCATCAGGATTAATGTGTGCAAACATGATGACTACATATGTTCTGATCAAGGAGTGAAATCCCTTAGTTTTAGCATTTTGATGGAGATGCAACCAGCATTCATTGCCCCTGTAGTGTTAAGAAACATGAATTCAGATGTTTACTTACCTAAGTCATTAATACTGCACAATGCATCGTTCTCAGGAGAACGGGTGAAATCACTACTGACCCCTCACACCTGTTTACCCTCATGCCCTCTGGCAGGAGATACAGGTGCCTCAAATGCAGGAAAACAGATGTGAAAACAGTTGCTGTTCCTGGGCTTTCAGAGGGTGTTTGCTAGAGTAATTTGTAAATTATGTAAATATGGATTTCTTTCCTAATTTCATTTTATTCCTGTCTTATTCTTATTTTACTGTTCTCTTGTATTATTTTACTTTTTTAAGATCTATATATTTATTATACACCAACCAGAGAAGCACTTCGATCATTGTATACCTGATGGGCAACGACAATAAAGAATAAATTTTTTTGGGGGTGTCCTCTAAGGATGCTTCTTTATTTTTTCTATGGGTGCTTTTTTTTATTTCTGTCTGTGTGCATTCTGTTTGCACAAGCTGTCTCAGGGAATTACATTATGGTTTCAAATTAGCCATAAAGACTCTTGAGTCTTTAGTTTACAGTTATTATCAACTATGTTAAAAAAATGAAAATGAAAAAAGGTTTGGTAAAAAAAAAAGTTTTGTTGGTACTGACTGCTTTCTAGATACCATCTAATTTTTGTGATCTACTGCATCGATTCTTGAAGGCAAGAATCGATTATATAAAAAAAAATGAACAAATAAAATACATTAATGGTTGGCACACATTAGCCAAATCAAGTGGAATACAACTTCCAGTCCAGCAGATGTCGCTGCGGATGTGTTGACGCCCGCTGCTTTGTGTAACAAGCTATGTATGAATTCAGTTGCTTTCAGTTATGTATCAATTGAAGACACTATCCAGATCATGCCCAGCCAGTCAGTCACTGGTAAGGGCTGTATCTTTTTCTTACAGTGTTCAGTGAAAATATCGCAATGCATCGCAATATTTCAAGTATCATGATGCATCGTGATAGAATCGCATCGTGGCATGTGAATCGTGATTCAAATCAAATCATGACTTCTTTGCCAATACCCACCCCTATTATACGCTCCCTAAGAGAAAAAAATTTTTTTTTTGTTTATGTTGACAAGAACAAGAACAAAGCTCCTTTTGGCAAAGACAATTCGTAGAACATAAGAAGGTGAGTACAGGAGTTTTGGGAACTCCTCATAGGTCCTCCCTACTGCAGCACTTATTCATTTAACTTAAAGGTATAGTGGAGGATGCTCCTTTTCCGGGTGGATCATCAAAATAAGTGGTCCTTCTAATTGTCAATCATTATGGTGATATGTTTACACAAGGCCGTCCTACGTGCTCGTCCCCATTTTCACTTAAAAGAAAAGTTATGTTTTAGGACAGTTTCACCAGAGTTCAAATTGAAGCCTGTTAACTTCTTGATCTTTTCACAACCTAAAAGCTTTGGAAAGCTGGATTTAGGTACAGTGGGTAAAATCTCCCGAAAGATGTGGTCGACTGAAAGCTGAAACACAAATCTTCCTCAGGAAATGCTTGTTGATTTAACATATTAAAGACAATCTTTGCCTTCATCCATACAACATAAAAAAAACTATAAAAAATTATTCTGTAAATGTCTATACCTGGATAAAATGTGTTCGGGGTTGATCAAACAAAAACTGGATAAGTTTAGTTTAGTTAACTAATCGACATCCACAATGACTGTAGCATGGCTGAAACTATTCTTTCTGAGGTCCAGCGAAAATGTATGTTAATAAAACATAATATAGAATCTGCAAACTCCAAGAATACAAAGAAAGNCCCTATTATGAAGTTTCTAAGTCTTCTGCATCAAATGTTATCATTGGTTTGTTGCAATTTATCCCAATAAATCAGTGAATTCAATTTATAATCAGCCCTTGTCTAGTAAAGAAAGGTCAGAATGGTTTTATGGTAACGCCTCTAATAATACTCGACCTATTTGAGCTGTGGTCCACAGGGAAGCTAAGAGGAATTATTTAAGAAAAGAAAAAGTAAACATTTTAAAACAATATGCTTTAAAACTAATAAGAACAATGTTGCTTCATATGCAGTTATCCATGGAGCTTTGTGGCATTACTGCCTGAACCCTAAATGGGTTATAGGCTCAGATAGATGACAGACCAGATGGGGATGATGATGTAAAGTGTGCCACCGGGATAGAGTAAACCCAGAGCTTGTTGTTGTACCAAGTGAGTTATTTAAAGGCCTCCGTCCTGCAGCATCACAAAGTGGGCCGGGTTCAGCCAGTTCCAGTGGTTGGTCACACTTGATCGCCTTTCAGAGCACCAGTGCATGACTGGGTAACGTCTGTGCATTTCAGAGCTGGGGTGTTATGCTCTATTGTTTCAGATATGAGGGGAAAAAAAGATTTCTTAGGTTTCACCAACTCTGCTGCTGCTGATCCTTAATCTTCTGGATGTTTCTACAGTTTTCAGCTGAGCTGAAAATAAAAATAATTTCTGTAGTTGTAAAAAATGTATTTCTTTTTGGAGTTTTAGTCTCAGGTGTTATTAGAGCAAATTTATGTTTTTTACTGCTTTAAAATGTTTTTCACTCTTCTGTCATCTTGGTGTACAGCCTAGTTAAAACTAATTGACATGGAATACAGCAAATTTAAAAGGAAAATAGAAATGGAAAAAATATATATTGTAGAACTCTCCCATTTATCAACAGATATCTTAAGGCCCTATTTCTTATTTTGAAAATGCATTGGAAACTCAGTCATTGTTAAAAATTAGAAATGCTTCAAATGTGGTTGAGTCTTAAAAAACTGTTTGAATTAGGAACAAAATATCTTAACTGCAAAGAAGCTGAGTTAAACTTTATGTATTGTTACTTAGCAGTTTTATAGCTTTTTAAAAAAAAAAATGTTAACTTATGTTAACATCCAATTAGCTTTTTTTCTATAGAGAATAATTCTTAGGGCCATACGTTTTAATCCGTATACAGTTTTTCTCCATTTCCGATGTATGCTCCTCCACTTTAATGGCACCCTCAGTAAATGTGTGTGAATGCATAAAATAAGTCCTTCCTTCATAGTATTATCATCATTTCAAGCTAAGATATGTACAGCCTTTGTTTCGAGAAGATTTATGTTTTTAGGGAGACAAAATTCCTTGTTAGAAAATAACTTCTTTAAAGAAAAAACACTGTTAGCCCATTTAGCGACCTTCATTTAGGAAATTTCACCTGTTTAGAAAGATGAGTCGTTGCTAACAGTGAGAGGGATGCTTAAAGGAGATGTGACAGGACAAACCTGGAATTTTACTTGCAACCTTGCTATTGCAACTGAGTCCAAGTCGACACAGAGGCAACCCACACCTGCTTTACTTAAATAGTTTACTTTCTCTTCTTTTCCACTTTAAAGACTGGCTAAGAGAAAAAGCCTTTTATACATTAGGGAAAAAGGACCAATGTAATTATTTAAAAGTTGACAAACACTTGGTTCCTGTTCCATCTACATATCACTCTATGAAAATAAAGTTTTACACCTTATGTAATTCTAACTGTAATACACTGTACCATCAACACCTGAAAAAAAAGGTTATTAAGATCTTCTATTTTTTTAAGCTATGTGTTCTTGTTGGTTTTAAATCACATTTATCCCATTACATAAAAGGCTTTTAATATTCAGATAAATTATATTTAAAACACAACTTTTTCTGGCCCTAAACATCAATATTTTTCACCAAATCAAATGTTCACAGTTTGATCCTGTTATAGTTTACAGAAAAAAATCTAAGTTTACTGTATTACAGTTGCTTCTTCAAACCTCAATCAGACGAATCATCCTCCAGGCAGAGGCCAGGGGAAGCATTTATATTTGTCCTGAGTGAACAATGTGGGATTTATCCATTGTCATGGAAACGCTGATAAATCTACCGGTAAGTGTGAGCACACGAGTTGCATGTAGGTCACGCTCCTCTGGACTGCTTTTTATTTAGATGTTTTCACCTTTTTTTTTTTTAACTCGGTGGCTTAAATAAAGCAACCATTTCACTGAGGTTTTTATCCACAGCATCACACATGAAGGTAAAAATTACCATCTCTGAGATCCTGTCAGATGCAGAGTAAACACAACAGAAGAGGAAGGTTTTGGAAACAGACTGTACCAGGCAGCCTCTGCACTGGTTGCAGTAATTGATCTCTGCTTGACTAAATGGGCCACTTATTTTTACAGCTTGAACAGGTGCACCTGCGTACTGGTGTCTTTACATCAGCCGCTGATCTGTCATGAGGACCTGGTTTGCAGTTCATTTCGACTCAGAAGCCCTGCAGGTGCTCAGAAGACAAACACACACTCGCTCCGTCCCGCATGTAGGAATGCAGAAACAAGCAGAACAAATTCATATGTGGTGGGATGGTTTCCAGTCTATTCAGCATATGGTGCAACACTAATTTATTTACCAAGGTCTGACAGGAATGTATGTAATCTAGTATAAATCTATCTATACAGCTGCATTGTACAGAACTGATTTAATTATAGATTTCTGCTTGTCTTGTAAAGTGCCTGGTGATGACATTTTTTGTGACTTTGTGGCATATAAATAGACAAAAATGAATTTAATTAAAATTCTAAGACAAAAAAAGGTACAATTACCTTGTTTCTCTGAAGAAAATCAGTTTCATTTAATTTTTTATGGGTGACCATGCAAAACAATGTTATAGGGGTGTTTATCTCACTTTTTGATACTTTGTAAATAAATGTGCGTATTTAACTTAATGATTTACAATTACTGATCGACTGACTTGTTGAGAAGAATCAGTCGGATTTAGCGGGACATTTTTTGGAGAAGAAATAATTGCAAGAGAAAAAATACAGACTGAAAACATCCCTTGTTCAGTTTCCATTAACTGCAGTATTTTGTTAGGAGGGTTTAATGTGACCAGATCAAAGTAGCACATAACTGAGAGGTGGATGGGGAATTATATATTTATGTTCTGTTCTGCTAAGCTCAGCCATTAATTTTCTTGCTGTTAGGGTAATAATTTTATCTTCTAATTGTTTCTCATATTTACAAAATTGTTTGGAATAGAATTAACTTTTTTCCCATTAACTTTGGCCAGCTTCCCTGTCCCAACCAAAAAACAAGCATGCCAACTCCATAATGCTGCCACCACCGTGTTATGGTGGAGATGGTGTGTTGAGGTGTGTTTTAATACTTTCTAAGCAGCTCTCTGCTCATGCCTTTAGCTGGCACTGTTTCCATACATACTCTATATGGATCTATCCTCCACCTGTTGAAAACTTTCAATCGTTTAATGGATCTGATGTGCAACTACAGAAATTCAGGTTTGTTTGCCTTTTATTTAGTAAAAAAAAACTGCTTGAAAAGTGTAGAAATGAAGTTTGCCCCATTTCAGATTTTATGCACTGAATCACAGCAGGTCACCTTTCTGCTGACAGGTGCAAAAGCGCAGGGCATCCATACAGAAGAGTTTTAAGAGTAGGTACGCTCTCAGAGTGTCAGCCCACAGTGGGGGTCTCAGAGAAAGGAGGGTGAGTGTTGGGTTTTAATGAGGTGCGATGTTCCTCTAAAGCAACACGACTCCAAGGAACTCTCTGAACAGCCTCTGACGCAGGGTTTAGAAGATTCAATGAAATTATATCTGCTGCATTTATTTCCCAGTGTATCACAACGATATAGAGGAGTATTAGAGAAGTAACCTACAAGTGCTAAATCAAAGTTGTATAGACATATACATTAGAAATTGTTTTTATTAAGATACTAATCTTTTGAAAAAAGATGAACATAAGTGATCCCTTAATATCATGAAGCATCAGTGGGACAGCAGGTATTCCTTGAGGCCACACAACAAGCTGCAGGGCTGTGGGGTAGATTTCCTGCGTGTCATTGGTGGACCCCACACTTTGGCCTGTTTTGCTGCAGATGCAACAGGAGTGAGTACCCAGTGCTGCAAGAAGTTAAAGACCCTACCCATTCTTTTTGCTTTTCTAATGCAAAAACTCTGGGGTTTTTTTTTCTAATTTTGTCTTGAACTATGCAGAATCGTCTGTTTGATGTTTCATCTGAAGAAAATTAGAAACTTTACAGATTAGTTTAAGATTCACTGTAAAAGGTTGATATCCTTTTGCAACACTTAGGTAGATACACAGAGTCGATTAATGCAATCATACTAAAAGCAAAGTACATTCCTCATCAGTACACAAATTCCTTACAGAGATTTACTTTCTTGTTAATATTCAAGTTCCCAGGTTTGTGCTCAGCTTTATTTCTGCTCTCTATTTGCATGTGAACAGTAACAGAAGAGTGTGTATGATGACTGGCTCTTTACACTTTAGGTTAGATTTCAGTTATTTTCAAATCTGTCATTGAGGCGATTTTATAAACTTTTGGGAATCCAAAACCAGATGTGGAGACTGTTCTACCTTCTTTATTTTTGTTGTTGTTATTGTTTTTAATATCAGTATTGATGTGTATTCTCATAAAGATTTTGAAGCAATCATTTCATTTGCAAGATGTGTTTTTAAGAGAAAAGTTGTAAATTTTACCACTACATCAAATAACAGATGAACCTGCCCACATTCCCTTCAAAAAACATGTTATGCATATAGATTATAAAATTAATATTAGTGGTTTCAGCAAGGAATTTTTTTTAGACACCAAGAAAATTTCAGGTAAACTCCTTATTTTTATAGATCTCCTGTTCTTTATCAGGGCACCTTGTTGAAACTCAGTGACACGGGATTTAATAGCAAATCTGAAAATGGAACAAATTTGCCTGTTTATATAAAAAAAAAATCATTAATCGCATAAGGTGTGTTTTATTGTGGGTGACACATGGTGATTTAGAAGGCATTTAAACACAGCTCTCTAATAATGTCAATAACCCAAAGCAACAGATGCAACAATAATTTTAATGAAAACAGCTGTAGGTCTATAATTCTGGAGTCTATAACTCCAACATATATTCAATACAATTTTAACCAGGGGTGCATCTGCATGAAAGAAAATCCTGCATCTTGCTCCCTCTAGTGGAACAAACCAAACAACAAACCATAGCAAAGAGTCAAACATAACATAATGTCTTTTGAACAACAACACAAATGTCTCTTTATTCACAGAAGTCTAAAAATCAGGCATCGTATCTGTGAGGTCGGTTCACCTCCAGTAAATCATGACGACTCAAACAACTTCCTCCTTTCTTGTGTAGAAAGTCCATCTTTTAAACTCTGAAAAACAGAAGAAACAAAAATATGTCAAAAAACAGAGCTAAAAGAGAGAGGATTGTTTAGATTTGTGAATTATCCAAGAATAAAAAGCATCAGAACTCTGTAATTTAAAGCAGACTTCTGGGTTTTCTGCTCTACAGTTTATATTAAATAGATTAGAAGAGAACTGACCTAGAAAAGCTTGTTGTTCATCAATAACGTGGGATATCAACAGTAACTCTGGGTGTCTTTGTAAAGCAACAGCCAGATTAACACAGATTTACCTCTATTGATCTGGACATTAATTTAGCTACTAGTAGGGATTCATTTCATATGAAGTTATTTTAAGGTTAGTGCAATTAACAAATTCTGATTTTGAACCACTTGTTCTTACAGCTACAGACATGAACAAAAGCTGGATATAAAGTTCTGGGGAAGAAAGTATAATGATCTTTTTATTCATATCTGGAAAAGAAAGTTACTTAATTTGCTCTGAGAAAAGTTTACTCCATTTCAGATGTTCAGCTGGTATCTTTCAGGGGTTAATGCTATAAAAAGCCTGTTTCACATTTTGTTGTTGTTTTTTATAGCATTTTACTCAGATTAAGATTTGGATACAGCTTTGAATTCACAGTCCTGCTGCAGCAGAGTCCTCCCAAACCATGACTCTCCACCTCCATGCTTCACAGTCGGTAGGATTTTTGTTTCTTGGGGTGTAGCATTTGTTTTATACCAGACATGTCGTCTGTTCTGGAATCCAAATAATTCACTACCTTATCTTAACAACAACCAGTAGTTGGCAGTGAGGGCCTTCAAGGCCTTCACAGCTGGCCTAAGATCAACCAAAAACACATAACCCACATTCATAACCTTAATTTTAATTTTCTTCTTTCCATCTGTATTAATTTAGTCCAAACAATCCATTCTCCTACAATGGAGAATGGATTGTTTGGTTCCTCTTGGCTGTGCTGCTTTCATTACATTTATGTGGTTGCTTAATTTTTTGTCCAATCAGATTTCAGCCTTAGTGAGTTGCTTTTCAATCTAATCTGCCCAGAGTCTTCAGAACTAGAATTGCTGGCTGATGTTACCTTCAAAATATTAGTGAGGAGCGTTATCTTTAACCAATCAGATTTTAGATTTGTTCGACTGGGCCAGCTAGAGGGCCCACCTGAATGTCAGCATTTTCTGTCCTCCGATTGGTTACTTAGAGCAAAATGTTTACAGCCATGTTAGATTAATGACAATATGCATTTTAGATTCGCTTTTGTCAAAAGTTTTTCTGGCCTCAATGGCTGATACTCAATGGACATACCAAGACTTCCTGTTTAAAGACAGGTGGATGGATTTTGTTTATAAATAATCGTCATCTGTGATGGGTGTGATATTTTATTTTCATGCTTTATGTGCTATTTCATCTGGTAATTGGATGCATTTTGATGATGTAAATGTGGAGAAGCTGTGGTTAAAGAGTAGAGGATTGTGGCTGTCTTAAAGGTATTGTGGAGGATTTTTATAAAAGACCCGCCCTCTCCACTTTAAAAAAAATGCGTGTGCAAGAGCATGCACAAGCCCATTTCTCTCTGTGCTGTTAAAATGTGCTGTTGTCATAGCTCATACAAGCTTACTTTGTCCACATGCAATGGGGACTATATAGTGGACTTTATAGCAAACTCAGTTAACTGACCGTTCGGACAGATGATCACTGCATTTTGCTCCGTTGGTCACATAACTCCTCCTCCTTCATCTTTGTTATTAGTCGCCGCTGAGTTTTTTGCAAGGAGAACTCTCTGCGCAAAGCATTCTGGGATATTTATGCCTCTGCTGAGGTCTTTCTGTTCCTCTCATACAGTTTGTAGACACTTTTTCTCTTACCGCCCTTGGCCATTTAAAAAAAAACTGTGGTGAGAAAGGTGAGCTTCAATGATGCAGAAAAAGATAGCTAACGGGGCGTTTCCAATCCAAATGTTAAGATATATTCTTTACTATAAGTATTTAAGAATACAAAGATGATTAATAAAAAAAAAAAAAGAAATTAATGATGGAAATGTTAATGTTGATTTTTACCTTTGATCTGAATCCCCGAATTTGACGCAAGAAGGAGGATTTCTCTTTCTTTTTGGTAGCAGGGTTGTTCGTCACAGTGTCATCTATAAACAAAGACCGAGCAGCAGAATAAAAATGTTAAAATGAATAAATTCTTACTTTGAATTTGATGATAAAGATGAAGGAAGAGTTTTCCCACCAGCATGATGTCCTGTAGTATCTCGGCTTGTCCATGTGGCAAACTTGGCTTCACTGTAATTATGTGTATGGAGGGCCTTCAGTTTATTCTCTGCATAAACTTTGTCCTATAATACATAGAATTGTTTAGAGTGAAATTACTTATTTGATATGTTGACGTAATGTTTTATTTAGTGAGCACAGTATCAAAGATAATCCCTGAATATAGATTGTTGAATTTATAAGATATTTTACCATTTGTGCAATTGCCAATTCCTCTCTGAGAGAGAGGGCTTCCTGTTTTAGATGTTGCATCTCTGCCTCCTGTGTCCTCAGAGTCGTCTGTTATTGCAGGCAGACATCAGTATCATACAGTGATGAACACACAAACACACACAAACACCCCCCCACCTTTAAGTTTAAAACTTTTTCTCATTTTGAACCTTAAACAGTATGTTTCATCAGGATTTGTATTATTTGCAGTGCAACTCCAAGCAACACATAGTTGTGAAGTGGAACAAACATGATATTTTATTCCATATATTTTACAAGTAAAATAAAAAAATAGGCTAATTACTATCTTGCCTTGTTTAGTTGAAACATAGTACAATCACACTGTACTGCAACTGCAACAAAACTATTTTAATATCTGTGTTTGTTGGGGGCTGTTTCTGCTTGTTTTGCACTCAACTACGGGAGCTTCTTTAAATTTTCTTTAATTTTTGCAAAGCAGCTCAACCTTAATCAGATTTGATGCAAAGTGTGTAGAAACACACTTTCAAGTTATACTACAGACTATCACCAGGATAAAGGTCTGGACTTTGACTAGGCCAAGTCATCTATAAAATAAAGCTGAGCATGCATTGAGTTTCAAAGTAATTCCTTATCCTGAGCAAGCATTTGGTAAAAGTGGAGAGGAATCGCTGTATTTAACTTCAGCTTGATTATTTCTGAACAGCTTCTTTTTTCATGGATATGTTAGAATTGTTTCTTCATGCCCATTTGTTTTGGACTATCACACAAAATTTCAAAAGAGCAGCCTGAGTTTGGTGGCAGTAATAAGAACAAAACATTACAAACCATGTCTAATATTTGCATATCAAAACAATGCATATATTAGTGGTAAAAAAGCAGACCGATTTTAAAATCGTACAGACACCTAATTCCATATGGTAGAAGCTGATTGCTATTTTTTCAAAAAACCTGAATGCTTTCTTTTTCCACTTTCTTGAGAGGAAAAAAAAGGTTTGGGAAAAATAATAAATCTACAGTGAAAAGAGGATGTTTCTACCTGCATCTCTTTGAGTTCCTGGTTTTCTTTCTTGCACTGTGTTACTGATTCCCTCTCATTCTGCAGCTCCTGGCTCAGCTCAGAGTTTTCCAGGCATTTCTTTGTGTGCTGATCCGACAACACCTCCAGCTCCCTCTGCAATAATTGGATCTCCTTCCTGCGATGGAGAAGCAGAAGCACGGAGAATGCTGGACAGTTAAGTTAGTTTTGAAAGGAAATCGCATTAAAAAGTGGCAGTCATTTGATCGATGAACCTCAAACAGATAGTATCAGAGCCATAATGAGCATTTGTGGGAAAACATTTGTTCACAACCGGAAACAAATATAAGGTAAACATAGGATGAATTATTTAGATTGAATTTAAAAAAATAAAAACATTTTTTTTGTTGTTAAGACTAAGAGCATTTTAGATCCAAAAGCAACCATTCCATGGTGACTCACTCATATTCCAGGTGGAGTTCACTGATGTCTGCACTCTCCCTGATCTGCTGAAATTGTCTGCTCCTCTCCAGCTCCTTTTTATGGGCTCTTCGCATTGCTACAATCGCTGTAAACAGTATGATTAATATTGAAATGTATACTCCTGGAAAATTCAACGCTGTTTATGCTTTTCATGGATAAATGCTCACATTGAGCACCCAACCACTGAACATAATTCCTCATGCACAAATGTTTCCAAGAAGAAGAACCAGACAAACAATACATTCAAACTGTATTTACCTGACATAGTAGCAGCTGTCTCTTCCTGCAGGAGCTGGTCTTTCTCCTTCAGAAGGTTGGTTACCTGCTTCTGATGCTCCTGCTGGAGGTCCTCTATAACCTTCCTGTGCATTTCTTCCATGGAAGTAAACCCAAGATCACATGACGCCTGACAAAGAATCAGAAGAAAGGTATTTTTTTTGCAGCAACAAAGGTGATGAAGTGGACAGTTCTGGGCATTAATAATTTATGCCAGATGTGAGGCTGTGTAACATACACTAAAGCCTCAGTTTCTGTGCCTCTGAGCAGAGGTGGTCTATGGTTGTGTAAGGCCTTAGACAGAATCTGCACCACTAATAAAGTTTTAAATCAAATTTGATGGAATCTGGGAGAGGGATCTAATTGGTCTGGATATGTTGTGAAAGGAGTCGTGGATGATTGGTAGGTGTTTGCCACAATAACACAATAATATGACAGATGATACTTACAGACTACTTTCAAACCTTTAATTTAATTATATTTAATTATATTCCCATCCTCACAAAAGAAAAAAAAATCAAAAAATTAAGATCTATGGCAAATTCAAGCTGTGCTTAAACAAAATAAATTTTTCTAATTGTGCTGTCAGAAGGATGGTAAAATATGCACACATCAAACTAGATGTTGTAACAAAGAGGGTTATTTCCACACAGTGAGTCATGGAATAGTTTATAAGAATAGTAAGTCTATATGTAGGCCTCAGATTTTTCTGTTCTATTTGATTTAAAATTCATCCTAACTCCAGGGAATTTCTCAATTATCTTTTCTTCTTGCATTAAAATGATCAGTCTCAGAATGATCTGAACATTTTATCAAAAACAACTTCAGATTAATGAAATAATTGCTCAAATCATTGTTATAATGCCTGTTGTGTTGGGATCCTCAGGCTTGCCCACCAGAGGGCGCCGAGGATCCCCTTCTGCTCTGTGCATTTTTCCCCTAGAGCTGGAACCTTCCTGCACACCTGTTGCTAATCCTCTCATCAGAAGACCTCTCCTTTATAAGCTCCTGCCTGACCTTGCTTCCACGCCGCAGTGTTGATCTTAGTTGGTTAGCTTCCTGAGCCTCTGTTACAGAAGAATCTTAGTTATCTCTAGTGTGAGATCAGATTCTAACTCTTCCTTGTTTCTGCCTCACAGGAATCCTGTCTCTTCGTGAAAGCTCTGGATGAGCTTAACCTCCAGTCTCCTCGTGAAGCTCTGGAAGAACTGTCTCTCTGGCAACCTGTCTCTGGCCTGCAGCTCTGGGAGAGTTGCATCACAGGAAACCAGTCTCAAGTCTGAAGCTCTAGGAGAGTCTAACCTGCTAATCTACCCTGGTGAGCCAACCCGAAGATTCCTATGTGGATGTAACCTATGACTTCTATGTGGAGTTTCCCTGGAGGTTCCTACGTGGAATCGGTTTCTAGAATCCTGTGTGGATTTTCCCCGTTGTTCCCTGCAAAGAGCTGGAAGCTCAGCCTGAAGGATCCTTCGTGTTTTCCCCTGTTCTCTGCAGTGAGCTGGAAGCTCAAACCTAGGACTGCCATGCTAAGCCTGAAGCTAGATGCTTAGCCTCTCATGAACTCTGCTAACCAACAGTCTCCAGTCCCAGTCAAGACTCCAGTGAACCAGACCAATTCCAGTCCCAGTGCTTTAACCTTGTGTTCAGAACTTTAATAAACATTTGAACTTTTTCCTGTCTCCTCCGTGTGTGTTCTGCATCTTGGGCTTGCCTCCATACCCCATCATGACATGTTGGAGAACTTCAGGTGTATGTGGTGGAAAAAAAAAATCTTGTGCATGTTACGTGTACTTTCTAACTGTTAATTAATCAATGCATCTGACCAAATCTTATCCTTCTCCTCCGGTAAGGAAGTTATAGGAATGTACTCCGTTTTGTTTTTTTAATGCACTTTCTGCACATTGGCTCCAGAAGCTACAAAATAACCAATAGAAAGATGTGATATACAGTGATCTGTTTTATAGAAATTCATGTTTCTAGCTTAGTGCTGAATCATGCCTGTTTACAACATTGCACCAGTAGCCTGAGATCTCTACAAAATACAGCAGGAAAAAGTAAATTAGCTTTCAAAAATTTTACAAATACAACTCAAACACAATACACAATACATCCTCATCTCCCTGATATCTTAGATCCAATGCAGGCAGTTGCCTTTTGAACCCATATAATTAGTAAATAACATGCATTTGTGTTTAACTTAAACCTGGTATAAATGCAGATGTTCTGCTGGAGAGCATCCGATAGAAAACAACATCATGAAGACCCAGAAACCCGGCAGACAGTTCAGGGGTCAGTTTAAAAAACAATATTTGAACTTGTAATCTGGAAATAAAGAGTATGGCACAGCTGTAAACTACAGCTGCAAAAGGATGCAACATCCCAATGCTAATGATTGATCAACCGCAACATTGCAAGGGTATTTTATATTAAGTGCAATGCAGCCCTCACTAGGCCATGAATGGTCTATCCCTTGTGATTGAATCTATAAAGGGTGAAATAAGGAAGTGAAATGTGGGTAAGCTGTAACAATTTTTATGTCTTAAACATATGTTGCAAACTTCACTCTCATCTGCACACTTAAATTTAAAATTTTCTTTAACTTCACAACTATGAATCTAAGTTTATCCATAAATGTTTTAATACCTTCAGAGACGTGACAGCATTGGTGTCTATCTGCTGTAGTCTATAAGCAAAAGGAGGGTAACAGCCTGGACTGGGGGGCAGCCAATCACAGGATGTTTTTTTTGCATGGAATTCAGGTAGAATAAAACGTTTTTAGCAGTAAGGTTTAATGGATGTGAATACTTTTTGCATACAAGAAAGACATACATGCTTTACATCCATTTTATTTATTGCAAACCAGCGGCAGCTGCTGCTCTCTGAAACAAGGGAGGCGCAATAGGGTTAATTAAATCCAAATGTCACGTATTAGATTAACAAATGTTGAAACATTTCACTATAACGGGTGAAAATAGCTGTTGTGAAATAATAAACTCCAGAAAGAATACAAGATGACTGTTCTGACTGAATGATCACTTCTCGCACTCGACTGATGAGGAAAACCTCCTTGCTGTCTGGCCACTGTCAGTCAAAAATCCTTCGGTATGTTTGCCAATCAGCATGGAGCAGCCAGCTTCATGACCCGCCCCTACTCAATAGCCCTCCTAAGAGGTTTATCCTCACTGGAAGTATCATACAGTGATACAGTGATTAAACAGCTGATTATTGTGCAACATACTAATAAAATCTGGTGCATTTTAGTGCATATTTAATGCAGTTTAATGACTAGATTAATTAAGTTTGAAAATGCACATTTTACTAATAATTTTTGCCAAATTTACAGGTGAGGTTTAGCCTCGCTAGAATTTAATGAGGAATCGCCACTGCTGCTAACCCATGAAAAGAACAAAAGCAAACTTTCAACTGTTTGAGAAATCCCTTGAGATTCACCATTTTGGATCATAATAAAAAGCTGAGATGACCCACTGAAAAAAATAATGCAACCATTTTTTGGCAATTACTTAATCATATTTGCTTACTATATCACAATTGGTTCATGTTAGCAGGATAGGACATAAAACAATTGTGTTAAAGTAACTAAATATGATTAAGCAAATGCCAAAAGTGGTTGCATTATTTTTTTTACAGTGAAATATTTTAGAAAATGCATATGCTTTACAAAGAGAGGTTTTTATTACCTGCAACTTTTCCAGTTCTTTCAGGTAAGCCTCTCTCATGATAGCTCCATTTGCTTTACTCTCTGCCACAGCCTGGGCAGGAGGAGTGGAGGGTCCTTCTACTAAAGGAGAAACCTCCTCTGTGCAGAATTTGTTCTGTTTTTCTTTAGAAGAACAAGATTTGGAGTAGAAGCCATGCAGCTGCTTCATCTCCTCCTCATGAATCTGTTGCAGTTCTTTTATCTTCTGTTGAAACTCTGCCTCTAGGTTCTGTATCCGCTCCTTGTGATAATCCTCGATTTTCTGCATGTCTTCCAGAAGTCTTTGGTTTCCGGTCTCTGCCGACGTTATCTTCTGCTCGGCACGCTCCAGTTCCTCTCTTAGTGCACTGTTATCTTCCTGAAGCTGGTTCAAGGCTTCATTTAAAACATCCTGCTCATCTATCATGCTATAATCTCCCTCTTTGCAAAGATCTTGCAGGTTGCCCTGAGATGCCTTCCTTTGCTGAAACTCTTGTTTTATGTCTAAATGAAGCCTGTCGGACAAATAAATCATCTTCACCTGCTCCTGCAAAAAAATCCAATCAGCTGCAGAAACTCTGTCCGCGCTATAGTCCCTACTTTCTTGGACGTGTGTGTTATTAGCAGAAATCTCCTGGCACACCTGGCAGAGGAATCTAGCTCGATTTTGCAACCGAGACACAATTTGTTCTAACAAACCTCTTTCTCTCCCTTTCTCAACCTTTTTATCCCCAAATCGATTTGTTGTGCTTTGTGCTACATGTCTGGCTAAATCTTTAGCCTTCTCATCATAGAAAGACAACTCAGAGGGACTGAGATCTGCCAGGCCTTCCCTTTG
Organism: Cyprinodon variegatus; assembly: GCF_000732505.1. NCBI lineage: Eukaryota > Metazoa > Chordata > Actinopteri > Cyprinodontiformes > Cyprinodontidae > Cyprinodon > Cyprinodon variegatus. The sequence continues at coordinate 31,081 of NW_015150978.1, read as the reverse complement.
ATCGTGAATGCTTACTTGAGTCACGTTTTTTTGCTGAAGTTTAAGAGCAGCATAAAGAAGCTCAGCTTCAGCACAAAACCTACCAATCATGCTCTCTAGAAGCTGCTCACTGTTGCATCCGGTTCTCCTAGACTCCATCTTTTCCTCAGCTTTTAAGTTCAGGATTTGGGAAATCAAGGTTTTGTAACCTTGAACCAAATCACCTTTATCGTCCTTTCTGCCTGCAGATAACTCACAGATCCCATTTTGATTCTGCAGGACAGAAAGCATTTTCTCTACAACAAACAGCTCATTGATTACATACTTCTCAACATCTGAAATATCATGCAAAGTCCGGGTGTTTGTGAGTTTAGAAACAATGTCTCCCTCAGCTCCAACTAGTTTATCATCACTGAGGATCTTCCCTTCTTCCTTGCATGCATTCCGTGACTCCTGCTGGAGTCTCTCTGCATCCTTCTCCCCTTGCTGAAGGCAGCCAGCCACCCCAGCCAGCTGCCTCTCCATGTCTGGGACGTTAACCGGAGTGGCTTGAAGCCTCTCCCTGCAGGCCTGGACGACGTTCAGAGCCACCTGAAACCGTCCAACCAGCATCCTGCAGCGGGCCTCCGTCTCCTGGGCGAAGCGCTGGCTCTGCTTGGCCTGGCTGTGGAGCAGCAGGCTGAGGTGCTGGGATGTGGCTCGGCTTTGGGTCAACTGGGAGCAGAGGTGGGGGTCCTGGCAGCTGATGTGTCCCTGGTGATCCTTCAGTCTCTCAGTGATGCCTCTAAGCTTCTCCTCGCTGAGGAAGAGCTTAGTTTCAAGCAGCTGGATTACAGACATAAATTTTTCTGGATCATCCCCTGCAGTGGAAATGTGATGGGACGATGCATCGACTGAGCGAGATCGAGTTCTACCGGATTCTACCTTCATCAACTGAGAGCTGTGAGGTTCAAGAGTTTGTTGGTGGCCCTTTTCCTTGAACTGAGGAGAAGAACAGGTACAAACTCTCATCACTTCGTTCAACTTCACTTCTGTCTCCTCTAAGCTGTTACCTAAGACCTCCATCTTCAGCAGCACCTCACTCAGCTCCTGCTCCTTCCTGTCCAGCAGTCTTTCGTAGCCTTCCCGAATTTCCTCGGTTTCAGACTCCCACTGCTGCATCTTACCTAATGCCACCTGCAGCTCTTCACAGACTCTCTCGTATGAGTGCTCCAGGTCATAGTAGTGGGTCTCCTCTGTTTTCAGCCGACCCTGCAGCCTTCCCACCTCCCTGTCAGCCTCTGACAGCTGGCTCTGCAGCTCCTGACAGCGATGATGCAGCTGTTCCCGTTCCTCTTGCAAATGCTGGACGGCTGACAGGGTAGATGCTAACTCCTCCTGCAGCTGCTGTTGCGCCTCTTCGATCTGCTTTGTCCACGTCTTGGTCTTGGTCAGGCTCTCCAGCTGTTGCTCGGCCCTCTCCAGTTTGTCCTGCAGGTCCTGGGAGTGTTGCTCTGCCTGATCCAGGCTGGCAGCCAGGCTCCTTCTTTCTCTCTCCTGACTCGCCTGAAGGAGCAAGAGGTGTTTTTGCAGCCGGGCCTCTTTCTCTGCCTGAGCTTCTTCATAAGCACGAAGCTGAGCCGACATCTCCTGGAGGTTTTTCTGCAGCTGTTCGGCCTCCTTTTGGAGGCCCTGTTGACTCTGCAGCTCCTGCTGCAGCTGGATCACCTGGGACTCGGTCTCCTTCCTTTTCTCTTCACTGACCTTCAGCTGAGCCTTTAGAGAAGCCACACGGTTCTCCCATTCCTGCTGCTGCTCCAGAAACCGCTGACGATCCTGCTCCAGATGCATTTGAGCGAGCGCTGTAGCATCTCCTGTAACCAGAAGCTGGGCCTGCTGGGCCAAGAGGTCGACCCTTCGCCGAAGCTCTGCCTCCCGGGCCTCCTCCTGACTCCTCTTCAGTTCTTCAATCTCCATACGGAGGTTGTGATTTATCCTCTGCAGTCGCTGGAAAGTCTCTGGAGATGAATTGGTGTCATTCTGCAGTAAATATTAGACAAACAAATGTCTTTTAATCTGGCATAGTAAGCATGAGATTGCAGTTTTTTTCTGAATTTGAATCTAGTTTTAATTTTTTTCCTTTTCTTTGCTCCTTAAAAATACTTGTAGTAAAAAGCTCACAGCATCACTAATCTTCTCTCCTTTTAGTCAAATCCCTTGTTTACGTTTGTGAAGTTGGAACTGAAAAGTTAATTTGATGGTTGTAAATTAGACTTGGCAACCCCAAAACATCTCAGTAGCTAAATGTAAAGAAGTCACTTTCCTAATGAAACAGGGAGAGGCGACATAGAGAAGTGGATTACTATTTACAAAGTCCTAGCAATTTTTGGTCAATTTTATACTTATAAATCAAAAATCTGTTTCTTAGATTTATTTTAAAAGTAGCATTAGCTGTGCATAGTTTTACAAACTTTGATCTGCTTAAAACAGTTCATTCTTTTAGCTTCCTGTTTCCCCATAGTTCTAATGTGCTAAAGTTCTAGTTATTATTACAGTGCAATGTTCTGCTAGTTCTATTTTTCTGTTGTTGTTTTTTTTTGTTTTTTTGACAACTCTAGGCAACTCTTGACAATACTAGAGAAACCCATAAATAAGTTTGGTTTTAAAAATATGAGTGTCTGGTTATCTTTAATTTTACCTGCACATGAAGAAGTTTCCCTGAGTTAATCTCTTTTTCTTGTCGCAGTTCTTTCTGTAGAGTCTTGTTCAGCTGTTGGATTCGTGACAATTCTCTTTGTGTTTGTTCCAGCTATGGACAAACGGAAGTAAACATTTTAACAAAATACAATCATTTTGAATTATCACATCCATATATACATATGTGTGTGCATTTTGGTTTTTCCCATTGTATTTCTTACAAGATTTGCAACTGTGAGCAGTTTTTGCTGTAAATGAACAGCTATCATCTCACCTCTTTGACGAGTTGCCCAGTTTGCAGTGATTCTTGGTCTTTTGCACACACTGGGTTTATCGATACCTGTTGCACTTCCTTTTGTGGCTTAGTTTCCTCTTTACGTGAACTCAGTTGTTCAGCTGCAGTCTTGATATCCGTACGTTCTCTGAAATCCTCTCCATCGGACAGAACCTCCGTGGAGGAAGAGCTGTCACTCTGGAATCCTTCAACAGATACGGAGGCGCCTGTCCCACCTGGTGTACATAAACAAAGGAACAAAGGCACCTGGAATTAGCTATGGTTGCTTTGTAGAAATAAGCTCAGCCACTATGGGACCTCTAAAGGCTATCGTCAAAGGTATATTGAAGCTTGTTAACATCTGGACCAAGAAGTACCAGGAGAACACAGCATAATCTAGATTAGACCAACACCTCACAACCTCTGTCAGCATATGGTGCTGCCAGATGTTATATAAACAAAGGGAGGTTGAACAGAGAAATACTGAATTGAATCTGAACTGATAATAGAATATATATTTAAGGAAAAACAAAGGCATCATGAAAACTCTTCTCATGTGTGGATTATTCTGACTGTCGACAACATCTGGTGAGAATTAATGTCTGCATGATGCAGCAAAGATGTCGCACTTTTACTGTTTCTATGTCTCACACCTCAGTTCCCTCTGAGACGGTGACATAACTTACCAGTGGTTTGGGCTTCTTCTGTCTTCTCCACCTGCTGTGGAGGATCTGCAGGTGTCTGAGCAGATGAAGAAGAGGGGGAAACAGGGCGATGAGGGGAGGACAAATCTAAATCAGTCAGGATTTGTCTTCCCTCCAGCTGCTGTGGTTGCTGGTCTTCATGTGGATCTTCACAGTCCTCCAGCTGATCTTCGTTGTTCTCACCAAGAGAGCTCGGAGGAAGACTGAGACAAAGGGGGGCAAATGTTTACTGGAATTAGGATTATTGTACTTTACAACATCAAAAATATCTTACACATTAAAAAAGTGGGAATTGATTTATATATATAGATATATATATAGGACTGGAAAATGTCACAAAATTAAATTAACTCATTTAGGGAAAGACAGGAAGTCAACCTTGTGTAGACTGGAGTACAAATGGGCTGCACATTTTTAAAAACTGCTTGCACCCAGTTGCGTCGCATCCCAGCGGTCATTGCGCACAGCGTGTAAACCCCATCTTTGATCTGTGGAAACAGAAACAGATAGAACCCTTCTTTTTATGTCAGTTGCCACAGTTTTATAGAGGAATCAGACATAAAAATTGAAACCACAAAATAACAAATTCTTCCTCTTTGCGATGTAAACATAAAACATAAAGACAATACAAAATCAAAACAACAAAAGTAACATAAATAAACAGAGACAATCTCAGGACCCGCCCATCTCCCCTTTTCCTAGGACCTACATCTTATCACACGGAAAATCAAATCAAATTCTCTTCAAATAGAGTTATCAATATTTTGCGGAAGGGGTTGCCAAGTTATATCGAATGGCTTTAAGTTATTTGCTAATGAGAACCATATTCTTTCCAAATGAGAGAGCCTAACCAATTCCTCCAGCCACAATTTAACCGAAGGAGCCTCAGATTTTCTCCAGAGCATCAACACTAGTTTTTCCCTATGATAAATGCATAGGATATTAATTGTCGTTGGCATTTATTAAATAGTTCCATAGATGGCTTCAGATTGTGCCAGTAGGCTCATTAGGTTGTTATCATCGAGTGAATCTTAATCCCAGACTTAAAATAAATCCTTTTCCCCCGTGGAATTAATTAATCTATTTACATGTAATCTGAAAATATTTTCAGTAGTTCTTCATGTACTGTAAACATAACTAAATAAAAATAAAATGATTTACATCTCGCTCATATTAAACAAATCAAACACAGGTAATATTAAACAACGTATTGGCAATAATGAGAGCAGCGACAGAGGAAACTCACTACCGACCAGGTTAGCTCTGGGGAAAATGTTACTGTGACTAAATCAGAGGATGAGGAAACTCTCTTTGTGAAATGGGAAAGTCAGAGTTTTCGGGTAAACCTGCTTCGTGAAACGGACCCCTGAGGATTAAAAGACTTTTTAAAAAGGTGCAATAATCTGCTACTCTTGGTTGTTGCAGCTTATTTCAATCTTAATATTTAGTTTTCTTTGGTAGGAGTTTATTAGTATAGTACATTTTAACTTGTAAATAAGAGTAAAATAAGATATATAATGTACCTGCTTCCTTTCTTTGGTGGTCTGATGATGGCATACAGCAGTGGAGACCACGGAGGAGGAGGATGGTTGCAGCTGAGTGGAGCTACTGTGCGATTGGTTAAACAGGAATGATTAGATAAGCAACACAATAAAAGATGCATTTTAAAAAAGAATTTTAAAAAAATTAGAAATTTAAAATATGCATAAACTTTAAATGTAACCTTATTCTCTCCACAGAGGATGACAGCCTGCCAGATTCCAGTGTTTTCCTCCCAGTACCTCTGGCTTTTGTTACTTGTAAACTTGCATTAGTATCACATGCATGTTCTGCAGAACCAAAAAGCCTCAGATAAATATCAACGCATCTCAAATAGACTTTTTTTTGCCTAAAGTTTTATCATGCATGCATGATGGAACGTCAGACCTATATCTAATAGATCTAAATGAACTCAGAAATAAGTAAATAGAGTATTTACCAGAGGATCTTTCATCAAGTCTGCTGAGTGAGCGGCTGCTTCTCATGAACGGAGCGGTAGTGAGAGAGGAGGCTTGGAGTGAGGAAAGGCTGCGGCTGCTTGGCAGGCGACGAGATGGTTTTACAGGCTGAGACGATGCTCTGGTACCCTGGGTGCTGATGCTGCCTTTGCCACCAACGGCTTTATTCTCAGCTGCTGCCGAGTCACCTCCTTTGCTGCTTCTCCCACTGGTTTTCAGAGCGCTGCTGGAGTTCAGTTTACTTCCAACACAGGCTCTGAGCTCCTTGAAGAGAAAAAGGACAGAATTTTCCTTAAAGAATAATCAGATATATTCATGGCTGCTCAGCTGAAATATCAAACACCACACCACATGCTCATCCCCAGCCCAGCTTGGCTTTTTGGACACATGCAATCCAATAAACCCCAGGGAGAGGCTTTTAATCCTGACAAGCGCTCTTAATTTACTTAAGTGCCATTTGACCCGTAATGAGGCCACAGACGGAAACAGACACACACATACTTTAAACTTAATCACACTTGATCATCTGAGCGTCACCACGTACATACAGTCTACTCTAGTATCTGTTGATGCAACCTCAACAACTGCAGAGGCAATGAATCTGTGGCTGGAGTGCAAGGCAGAGAAATCAATGGGGAGATGGCTGAGGAGGCCTGACTTAGCGATTTGTGTAGACTGTAAATAAACCAAGCTGATCTTTAGCCATTTACAGCACCATAAATCTGACAAAACACATGCAAATCCCACGTTATAAATCTGGAAACCTAGTGCTCATATTAAACTGCACGTTAATATCCACAAAAAGCAGCAACAATGCATGAAGATATTTCTTTTTTTTTCTTTTCTTTTTTTCTTTAACAGTGGCCTGTCTGGCGACGTGGATTAAGAATAACTGTCTTGATGCCATAAAGGGAGCCCAACAGATTTTACTTTCACAAGTGGAGCAATACGGCTATCGCCATAGTGTTCTGCTTGATTTATGCATATAAATAGCTTTATTACAATTCATTCAGGGAGTATTACAGATTTTATGGACACTGTAATGTAAGTAGAACATTACAGTGAAGATATTTTAAAACAGAACAGATTGCTCAAAATCTAAATGTTTAACCCTGTTTTAAACAGGTTAAATACTTAATTTAGATTCATATAGATAAACAATGTGCATTCCCAAATACGAGGTGACCTAAATCTTTACATATTACAGCTCCACTGCACCAGTATTCTTAGATCCATAGACCATTTAGTGTTTGTAGCAGGAGTATTTCAACACTAGCTGGATGTTTAAATGTCAATACTTACATTTTCTCTGTCTTTCTGCACAGGTTTGTTGGTCTTTGTGGTTGGCAGTGCCTCATTCCACCTGCTGTAGAAACAGGCGGCAGGTAAATCATCACAGATAAACTCACATTTCTCTCTCTAATGTTGTCTTTATGAAGGATCTAAGATGTGTTTGGTTTAACTTTGAGAAAAGTGTATCTCCCTTTGGCATCTATAAAGATACTTGACAGATATTCAAACTTTTAACATAAAAAAGCTTATTGTATACAACCAAAATTATCCCTGCAACTGGTAAAATCAATGATTTATCTGCCTTAAAAGATGTTTGACACAAAACTGCAACATTTACTGACTTTAAATTATGTCATATCTTAATACCTGCTGGACTTACCTTTGCTTTTTGGAGCTCATATTTAGCTGAAAGATTTAAAAAAAGGCTCATGAAAAGAGAAAGAGGGAAAAAAAGAGGTTTGAGTTTTTATGGTTATCCGGTGCAAAAAAAGGTCAGTCTGTCTGGCAGAAACGAGAATAAACTACAGACAGGTGAACACGACGAGTCCCACAGAAACCCACACAAAGACTCAGCCACACTTAATCTTATACAGACTTGACACACTCCATTAGATTTTTGTAGGATTAGTCCACCAGCTGAACAGGATTACCACACTGTGACTTTAGAGAACTTGATGCACCAACCTTTTACACTTTTCAAAGTTCTCCGAGTCAATCAGATTATGAATAAATCTCTTGTCTAAAGTCCTCTTGAGCCCATTGCACACACATATATATGTATATATGTATATATATATATATATATATATATATATATATATATATATATATGTAATCGTATTGTAATCGTATCTTCTGACCTTCCGTTGCATGTCTTGGACACTGAGTTGTCACTGATCTCCTGTACTGTGAGGCGGGTTGTATCAGAGGCAAAAACTTGGTCCTGGGACGAGTTTAAAGAGGCCATGGAAACTATAAGTTGGACTCAAAGCAACTTCGGCCTCCGGAGAGGAAAGTAGTGCGTTGCTAACATTGTTTTCAGTGGGAATGGTACCTTAGAGCTCTGGATGTTGTTGTGGTGTCTCGGTTGACATACCTCTTCAACATTGCATGGAGGTCTGGGATGATGCCAACTAAAATGAAACCACACTCCTCAGCCTCCATGCTAAGGCCTATGCAGGAGGCTGAAGGGGACAGTCAAGCTTATGGTCGCAGCTCGGCTTTAGGAGGAGCAGTGTTGTTTTCGTCATGGCCGTGGAAGAGTGGACCAGCTCTAGACCTTTCCTTTCTGGACCTGGAGAACTCATTCGACTGGGTCCCTCATAGGCTCGGTGTGGGGCACTTCATAAGTAAGGACTCAGGGGCCATTTACTATGGGTGATCTGGTCTCTATATACCTGTAGGAGACCCAGGGGATGCCCCAGGACACAATGGAGGGACTATGCCACTTGCTGGCTGGCTGGCTGGCTGGCTGGCTGGATGGATGGATGGATGGATGGATGGATGGATGGATGGATTGGTTCAGAATGAAAACAAAAAGCACTCTCATAAGCATAGTGGTGGTCAGGTTTGTTTATTAAGCCAAGAGGGATTTCTATTTTTGTAACCTTAACATCAAACTGTAACGCATGTAGATATTCCCACTAATAAACCTTGTAGTTCACCTTCACTGTGAACGGTAAAAGCAGCATGAGGCCAAAACCTTCGGATCATTTTCCGAAGTCCCACTGCTGTGCTCTCAGCTGTGATGTCATCGCGCCTGATTGGCTGATCGACACGTGACCTCACAGCTGATTCGGTCGGATGGAGTGTTTTCTTCCAAGCCGTTCATCATCACCATCACCGTGTTCCTGGAGCTGCAGCCATTTCTGCTTAGCGGTGGAAGCCCAGCAGACCCACAGCTCCGCTACAATGGCCCAGGCCGGCGCGTTGGAGGCCAGCGGCTCTCAGATTCAGGTGGAACACGACAGGAAGCGTCGGCAGTTTGTCATCAGACTGAACGGTAGGCTCTGCCACGGACTGTTAGCTTTGCAATGTTAGCTTCCTGCTCTGCTAACATTGTTGTCGTCCTCCTTGTGAAGGACTCCAGCTGCCATTTCAGGCACAGCTGCCTGGTTCAGTTCAGGGGAGAAGACATCTGACCCTTTGAGTAATAACCTCAATCATTAACTTAGATCAGACATTATTTCTCTAAAACACTGGAGGCTCTGCAGGACTAGGTACAAATGCATTGAATATGTTGTTGTTTTTTTGATTCTGTAACATTCTAAACCAGCTCCCTCTATATTTGTCAAATATCATATTTTTTTTATTAATCCTAATATCATTTTGTCCTGCCTATTTTTTTTTTTTTTTATGTACTTGCTGTTTGAGGGTTTTTCTTTTTTTTTTAAATGTTGCTCAATCTATTGTTTCCATTGCTGTGATTGATGATCCTTATCCCTTCTCATTGTTCATCAGGGACTGGTTTTGTTTCATTTTGTTCTATATTTATGCTTTGTTTATGTTCTAAAACAGCTTTTTTTCTCTCCTCGTGCAGCTTGTATAATCTGATTTTCTTGGTTTTAGTCATCGAAACAATAACCCTTGAATGTGCGTGTTCTCAGGGTCCCATGATCGAGCGGTCCTCCTCTATGAATATGTTGGGAAGAAGACGGTGGATTTACAGCACACAGAAGTTCCAGATGCTTACAGAGGGAGAGGAATCGCCAAACACTTGGCCAAGGTTCAAATTCTAGATTAAACTGTTTCATTTTTGCTAGTTTTTTGGGTTTTGCAACCAAAAGTTATTCTTGACAAACTGTTTTTTTGTCTTTCCTGTAAGCACGACACCAGCATGGTGCAGCAACAGGTGGGGAAGGGGCAGTTTTGCATTTCTCCTTTCACATGTTTTTTATAACCTCCAAGGTTAGGATTTTTCTGCTCTACTCTCTTCTCTTCAGCTCACCCCAAAGATGTTGATTGATTTTAGGGTGAGTGGAGGCCTAGTGGTGAGGGCATTGAGCTTGGAATCCTGAGGTTCTGAGTTCGAGCCCCACTCCCACAGACTGCCACTCTGGGTCCCTAAGCAAAAAGATCATTAAGGCCAACTTTTGCTTCTGACGCATAGCCTCTGCAACAGTCAAATCTGTTTCTCTGCAGAGGTTCTGCAACCGTCGTTGCGCATATCAAAAGAAATCCTGACTACCCCTTGGACGGTCGCACACCTGCGCAGACCTCAAGAGGAAGTTTGCAGACAAAAAGCAGCTGTGACTGGTCCTTGTTATGTTATTCCGGCTGTCTGTGTGGTCATCCTTCTCGATTCGGTGCCGGGCCGCGCCATTTCTAAAAACCAACTACAATGAACAACTACAACGAAAGGTTAATCCAGGAGGTTCAGAAGTACAATCCGTTTAAGTTCTCGTGAGTTCTCAAATAGGCTCCCCCTTGCACTTTGGCTGGAAACTGCTGTGCATCCCTAGAAATTGCAGACTGATGGTGCAGAAGCATACCAGCAAAACTAATTCATGACAAGACCCAAGCAACATTTGATGTGTGCGGTTTGCAGAAGTCTAATCTGCCCTTTGACCCCACACTGCTCTCCAGGCGCCACACAATGGAAGCCCACTGCTCCCCAAGGGGATTGGTTAAATGCAGAGAGTTATTTCTGTTGCTCTGTACTTGTGAGGGTATAATGACAATAAAAAAAAAAGCTGGATCTGGGCAGATGTTATAGACTTGTTTTCTACTGAATGAAATGGCACTTTCCAATTTCAAAGAAAACCCCCCTACTTGTCTTTTAAAATAGCTAAATATTTCAAAAAATGATGCCTTCCCTTTCTACATGGTTCCCTGGGCTTTGGGGAAGCAGACCCACAGCTTTGGGCTCAGCATACGGTGACTCCATAAATTGAATTTGAATTCCTACAGCATTCAGCAAGCTCAACAAGTTAACGTTTGTGATAACAATATGTTAAACTGTGCCTCTCATTTGTTGTCATTTCAGGCAGCCATGGACTTTGTGGTGGAGGAGGACCTGAAGGCTCATCTGACCTGCTGGTACATCCAGAAATATGTCAAGGAGAACCCTCAACCTAAGTACTTTGAACACATCTATCAATGACCCCACATGACACCAAAAAGACTCGAAGATGGAGATGGTGTGGCGGCATGCTTTGGGTGGGAGTTTTTTTTTTTTTTTTTTTCAGGATGCAAAGCAGCATACCTCCCAAGGATCATTCCATGCTAAACCAGGCGAAAGCTGAGTATCTCAAAGCAGAACCGGACTTTCAGATGGAGGCGGAGTTCTGATGCTAATCATGGAGTATGGACTTGAAAAGACAAAAGCCACCCCATGGTGGCAGCCGGAGCTTCCAGGACCTTTTCCCGCTGCTGACATGAAGCAAACGTTGGTTTCATGTCAATGTCCTCATTTGAACACACCAATCAGACCTTTTTATGTTATTTTTTCCTAGTATTTGGATGAAAAGCAATTTATAACATTTTAAAATAATTTTACTTCTCATTGTCTAACAATATTCCCCTTTCTCAGAAAACATTTCAGTTGTGCAGCGTTCTGTTGCTGAAGGTTCTCTTATGAAAAAGACCTTCTAAATATGTGGCTATGACGTTTTTTTCATAATCGCCAAAACCATACATTAGTGATACAAATATTTTTAATTCATCAATTTATTCTAGTCTTAATGAGTCCTAAATTGATACATCTTCTGATTAAAGGTGCTGTCTATGTAAAGTGGAGCTGAAGCTTATCTCCACCCTGAACGGGATGCGAGATAAACCCCAAGTTACAGGCATTGCTACCTGTGCAATTTAACCTTTCCATAGGGTGTTCTATATATGCTTAAATTCAGCATCAGTGACCGTGCAGATTCAGGGCATTTCTATTGCTTAAGGTTTGTTAATCCTCGCTCTCTTATTCAGGGAAATTTTCTTTTCTATACCTGAAAATATACAGAGAAATTGAACTTTTGCTGTAGACAATCTCCAGTGTTGAGGAGACGAATACCTCAGGCTAACTCCACACTCTCTACTAATAACTGCAATAACGATGCCCCTTTTATACCTTTTGTTTTGGTGGCATAAAGCTATGAACTAGCCGAGGCATTATTTCTCTATTTTATGAGTTTCTTTGGGTGTTTTCTGTAATATTTGTCTTGTTTTGTTAAAACAATGCCTGTCAAACGAATATGTCCCAGTGCTCCTGTTACACTGTTTTATACTTGATATTGTTTTTTCTCTACTTGTTCTGAATAAATGACTCATCGTCATCTGGTATGTAGATTTGTTCAAAAGTGTTTATAGCGACTTTAAATTGAAAGAAATGGGGTGGTAATTTAGGAGTGCAATGCAAATGTTTTCCTGCTATTTACATTTTTTTCACATGACCATGTATGAATTTTATGTGGTCGACCAACAGTGAGTCACTTTTTTCTTGAAAAGTGGAAAGAAAATTATCCATCGTTTTCATAATAAAATATTTAAAGAATTAGACTGTTTTTATTGAGCAATCTTTAATTCCGCCTTAATAAAATCCAGTTATAGAGATTCTCAAATGTTTTTAATTATGGTACAATTTAGAGGTAAAAGGGAGATCTCACTTTCACTCCACATTAGAGTGTCTTTGGAAAAACCTCACTAATTTTGAATGAGGCAGAAAGGTTTAGAAATTGAGGACTTTGAAAAGCACATGAAAATAAAGAAATTAATGAGTTTAATATTTGAAGCACCATTAAATATAGGCTTTCAAATTCATCCAGCCTTATTAACTGTTGATGTGACTGATCAGAGCCCTTTGCTGTGTTTTTTTTTCTTTCATTCTCCAAATGAATCATTTTCTGAACTCCTGAGACTTTTTTTTTCTGGGAAGAAAGTATAAAAAGTGAATGATTCCATCCAAACAAAGTCTGTTTTACATAAACTTCTCTGTGTCTCCTGTTTTGGTGATGGTGAGCAAAGACTCTGGAGAAAAACCTGCTATCCTACCAGCTGGCCTCCATGCTCTAATTAAACCTAAGTCAGTGTCCAGACAGATTTAACTTTAGGTGTTTTGAGTGCATCATCAATGATCTTTCAATAGAAGATGTTTCTGGTCAGACCAGTTAATTGATTATTTGCTCAGCAGTATATTATTTGAGAATGGCTTGCTAATTTATCATATGTAGCATATAATAATCATGTACAGCTAAAAAATCCAGCATTTGTTATATTAATGACAGCTTAACTATAGGAGTTTTTTTTGTTTTTGTTTTTCTTTGGCTAAATTTACAGTAGGATTTTGTTTAAACTTAAAACTCTGATCTAGTCCTTATCTGACCAGTGATTCTTCTTAAACCTGTTCACTGTATTTCCTGTGGGACTTGTGGTAATTTTGAACTTTTATTTTTTGTCTCAGCAATGCGTTTGTGCTGCACCAATGTTCACTAACAGAACTTTGAGGCCTTCACAGAACAGACGGAGCTAATAACATGCAGTTTTTTTTTTTTTTGAGAACTATTGTTTATTTCCTAGGTTCAATTTTTTCAAATGTATCCATTGGCTTATAATATATTTAGATACAACACTGTGACATCTAAGAATTAAACATTTGTGTCAATGCACTATATTTTAAATATAGATATATTATTTGCATTATTTGTGATGAACAATTGTAACTATTCATCAAGATCACACATATACCTTAGTGAGAAATTTAACTAGAAATCTTTGCAAAACCCATATGTAATTTGGTATCACATTGTCAAGTGGCCGTAATGTTTTACACTTCTATCATGAGTAGGAATATTAACATCGCTCTACTTTAGATCAATATAACAGAAAAATAAAAGAAAAATCGATAGACTTTATTTCATCATCAAAATTGATCTGAAGTTTTTGTTAACCTTTGCATAATATTATCTCCCTATTTTGACGCCGACTTGTGGCAGCATAGAGAACTACACCAGGTAGAGAAGCGGCCTATGATTTTATATTCCTATTCTGATTCTTGTCCCTTACTTAAAGAGAATTTTTTTTTTTTTAAGGATTTAGGTTGGCTTGACTTTCTAAAAAAAAAAAAAACAGTAGATTGTATAAATCTCCTTTCATTTGAAACTTCTAAATAAAATTTGGGTACAAACGATTGTCTTTGGATTATAATGTCTGCAAGTTCTAATGGTCTTTGCTAAAACATCCAAATAACAAAAAGAAACATCATAATGGTAGGAATCATAATTTGTAAAATCAAAGCCCCCCTGAAACACATTCATGTGCGACATTGTGTAAAAAGATAAGGCTAAATATCTGTTGTTTATTTGTGGTTCTTAACAAGTTAGGTTCATGCAACAACACGCCCTGCATCACACCCTTCAGGAAGGGAGCAGTTTGTGTGTCACAGAGATAAAAATTTGCAGTTTGAACACTCGATGATAACCTTGTGAGCTTGTGAAGATGCCTAGAGTAGATATGGAATTTGAAACCAGCCCAATTCTCCTAAAGTAACATAAAAGCCTGATTAGAGTTTGCAAATAAAAAAAAGTGGATAAAGGGGGTAGATTGCAAACTAAAGAACTGCATTAACATAATGTTGGCCTAATTTTGTTGTAGGAGAGACAGGTGCACCATTGAAAAGCATGGAGAAGGTGTGTGGGCGAGCTGCATGACTCATGACACAGTTTCTGTTCTGTCAGGAAAAAAAGGTCCATATTATCAGAAAACTATTAAAAAGGTTTGAAAAGAAAACCCAAAACATTTAATCCAAGTCATGAAGTTTTAGTATCACACAATGACGGAATAAATGTTCGGAAAAGTGTCAAAAAGGTTTTCTGTATCCAATTCAATTCAGTTTATTTCTATAGCGCCAATTCACAACACAAGTCATCTCAGGGCACTTTACAGTTCAACCAGATCATACAGTCAAATTGATTCAAAGTTTTCTATCTAAGGAAAACCAGTTAATTGCATTGACCCATTGACTCAAATGCAATCCCTCACACTAAGCATGCTTGTAGCAACGATGGAGAGGAAAAACTCCCTTTTAACAGGAAGAAACCTCAAGCAGAACCAGGGTCAGTGTGAGTAGCCATCTGCCAAGACCGGCTGGGCTTCAAGGAGACAGAAGCAGAGATACAAAAAGCAACTGTAAAAGGCGGCCCCATCCAGGAAACACGCAGCCAGGCAGACTCCCATGTCAGAGGATGAAGAGTGCACATCCAGTCAGTCACAGTCAGAGAAACAGGAATACCCTGGAAAACAGGCAGATCTCCAACATCTATAAACAAAGGTGTTGATGGCAGCAGCACAGCTGATATTTCTCTCCAGGATGATGTCACAGCCAAACAGAAACAGATGAGGCAAAGGTAATGAGAAAAAGCAGAGAGAGCATAACGTTAGAAATTGAACTAAAACCTACTATGGTTTTAGCAAACAGAAATAATTTTATATAATTTGAAGTAAAACTAGAAAAGAAAAAAAAGAAAATTATATGACCTTTCTTACAGCTGTTGTCAACTAAAATTATGTAATTTGCAAAAAAATAATAATAATAATAATAAAAATAGGATAAAATAAATATTAAGATCTTGTCAACAAATTTTGAGAATTGTGACTTTTAACTCATAGCCTACATTATGTAGAATACAATGTCCAACTGGCTTGAAATCAGACATTTAAATCCTTGCAGCTATATTTATATATACCACTAATAAATATTTCCAGAGGTTCCGTTTGTATTGATACAGGATGTGTGCGTCATGCTGCGCAGACCGCATGTGGTTCAAAGCGTCCTCACATTCCTGAACGTAGGCTTTATCTTTCTTACATCCAAGTGGCGTCAAGTTACGAAAGGCGCACAGAGCCCCACAGAGCACCCCATGGATGAGTGTTCAGAAATACACTCATAAACTCGCAATCCAATCAAACAACGGTAATAACGATATATTAGTCTTATATTTGACGGACTTCCTTCCCCTACTTGTATGATAACAGATTTATTGTATAATTTTATTCTTAAATAGGTTGTGTAAATTAGATATAATTATTTTAATTAGATACGTTTATTTGTATTGTTGTTTGACAGATTTATACAAATATCTCGCCTGACCTCTCAAACTTGTTACAAAATACGTACAGCATGTACACGTGACCCTGGAGCGTCATGGGAGCTGTAGTCTATCAACGTATCAGTGTCCATACTTGCAGATATTTAGATACTACAACACCCATAATGCTGAGCGAGCTATTACGTCAAACGGAATCACAGCCGTATCTTCCAACATGGCGTCGCTGGGAAGGAGGCGCGGTGTCCCAGTAAGCAGGGAGAGGTCAGTTGCTCCAAATTTTGGCCTTAAAGTCAATGTATTTTTTGCAGGTTATACAGTTTTGTCGATGTCATACCCAGTTCTTTATCACGCACTTTGTTTGCGTTTCAAAAGTTTCGCGCCAACTACAGAAATAGTATTTTTTTCAGCCATGGTTAGCTGTCGTTAGCTGCCGTGGTTAGCAGAGAAACAAACTAGCTGCTCATGTGATATTTGGATAGTTTCAGGGATATCGCGGAAAATGTGGCTAAAAGAGATTTTTTTTTTTACTCGGGTTGATTCGGAAACTGGTTCTATGTTACGGGGGACTCTGGGTAAGAAGTTTGGTTGAGCTAAGAGAGTCCGCGGCTGGAAAAGTACAACGGTCCTGAACTTAACTGGACAGTCGTCCAAACTTTGAGCAAGCAGGCGGACTGTTCATCCGCTTCTCAGGGACATCATGTCCCCGGTAACGGAAGACTGCGACGATTTAAAGCAACCGCCCTAAATGAAGACGTGATTAATAACTCGCTAGAGTTTAACTTCAGTTAGGTTTTAAGCGTTTGTTGAGGAGAGTTTGACATTTCCTCAGCAGAGAGTTTGCGGAATAAATTTAAATGCAACAGAGTGTTTAAAATTTACACGAAAATGTAGGAGCCAGCTTAACTGTCCACTGATGTATTTATATATTTGAATATTTAATATACAAATTTGATTATGGATATCCCCATTATTGTGATCAGATGTGGTTGCTTGAAATATATATACATTTGCAATTTATATTTATTGGCGTCAGCTGTTGAATTGAGATTCACTTGTTTGCACAACTGTTAAACGTTTTTGTGTTTGGTTAAAAAATAAAGCTATAAAATGTTTTTTAAAAAAAACATTTGCTTAGGGTATATAGCCACAATTATTATTGCTTTATCAATGTTTGCAATGTTGAAATAAAAAAATGGCTCCTTGGATGCAATATTTTAAGGGCGTGTGTTTCTGACAAAGAAATCTAAATGGGCTTTATGACTGCAAGAAAACTGAACATGCAGTCACCTGCAGCTATGAAACTGCTGAAGGCTTTATTTATTCTTTTATTTTTTTGTATAAATAAAATGTAGTGATGTCTGATGTTTCATCAGAAAGCTTTGAATTTCCAGAACTCCTTTTTATGAAATCCAACCTTGGATCTTGTAATCCCATCAAACCAGATTTAGCAGTATTCCACTTCTAGGTTTGAACACCAGTAGTGCATGCTAATAGGTTTCTTGGGTATTCAATTAACTGTTTATCACAATACAAAGCTAATAAGGATGCATTTCTCAACATCTTACATTTACAAACAGCATTTCAATACCAGTAGGCCCACTAGTACTGTAGGTAAATGATTAAATACAATGAAAATAACCAGACGTGCAGATGACTTAATTTTGCTGAAGCTGTGACTTTTAACACCAAGGCAGCCATGTTGGATTTTAAGGTTGATGTGAAACCTCAAAGTTCTTACTTCTAAAGAACTTATGTTTAAAATTGTCAATTAGAAGCCCATAATAAACTGCATCTTTTAATGTAGGGCTAGTGAGTAAGGATTTATTTATAATGTATGTAATTTATTTTGTTTGAAAAACACAATTTTTTTAAGTGTTTCTTTCTTTCTTTAGGTTTTTTAATAGGTTATTCTTCTAGTATTAATAACATGAATAGTTCCCTGCGTTTTTAATAATTAACAAACAAATGATTTGTGGTATTTTCTTTGAAAACCCCTTTAAAATGAAAGTTGAATCTGTTGATTTTTGTATATGAGACATTTTCATATACAATCGTTGGAATGCAAAACACTTTATTTCACCTTACAACTGTAGATATTTGAAAGCAAAGTGTGTGGGGGGGGGGCTAAGAATAAAAAAAAAGGGTTGAATATAAAGCATGAAAGACTGGTATTGAGTAATGACTGAAGGACAGAGGAAATGCCTCTGAGTTCATAGAAGTGACCAAGTAAACATGTGACATAATAATACAGACTGCAAGAATCTAAGAAGGAAAAGAGCGTCCTGTTTGTTTTGGTAAATTAATAATTTAAAAAATCCCTAAAACATTTTTCAAGAGCTTAAATTCATTCAAAATCTTCTTGAGTCAACATGAGATCTTCACTGTATGAAAACAAAGAGTGAAAGAGCTCCCAGCTTCACAAAACATTTAACAAAATACAAAGCAAGAAGATATTACTGCTGCTGATCGGCCATGTTTGCTCGCCTTGGAAACAAAACAAACTTGGTGGCCAAAAAATGTAGCTGTAAATGAATCCTGTTTGTTGTTACTGTAGAATTGCAGTGTTATCCTACCGACTCACTGTTGCCTTCCATATGTTTCTGCGCAGGGGAGTAATGGCCGCGTCAGACTGCTACATCGTGCACGAGATCTACAACGGAGAGAATGCGCAGGACCAGTTTGAATATGAGCTGGAGCAGGCGTTGGAGGCCCAGTACAAATACATCGTCATCGAGCCCACGCGGATCGGCGATGAGACGGCCCGTTGGATCACGGTGGGGAACTGCCTGCACAAGACGGCCGTGCTGTCGGGCACCGCGTGCCTTCTGACGCCGCTCTCGCTGCCCGTCGAGTACTCGCGCTACGTGGCGCTGCCTGCCGGCGCCCTCAGCGTGGCCTGCTCCGCACTCTATGGCATCTCGTGGCAGTTCGACCCCTGCTGCAAGTACCAGGTGGAATACGACAGCCAAAAACTCTCACGGCTGCCCCTGCATACACTGACCTCATCGACGCCCGTGGTGTTGGTACGCAGGGACGACGTCCACAGAAAGAGACTCCATAACACGATAGCACTGGCTGCTCTGGCGTATTGCGTCAAGAAGATCTATGAACTCTATGCGGTATGAGTGCACTCTGAAGAGAAATCAAAAACCATGAAAACAGGAAAAAAAAACAACCATGAAAACAGAACCTGCCCACCCTCCCGGATGTAAGACAAGCTCGGCCGTTACCTCCACACGTGGTGGGCACCTTCATGTAAACTCTGATCAGAGGGATATAGTTAAAACTAGAGAGAAGTTCTTTTCCCGTATGTTTCCTTTTACTTCTAAGTGACAACTACAGCACATAGTTCTTGTGCGCCACCTCCCCCTGTCTTCCCCACCTTTATTCCCATAACCAACGGGATAGAGCTACAAGGAATGGCTGCAGGTCCTCTGGACTGAATCGCTTTGGATTTGAAATGGGACGATGTGTTTTTATGTACCAGGCTTTCTCCTTACCCTCAAAGTTTGCTGTACCCCTTTGTCACTGATCATTGCACCACAGTTTCATTAAACATTAGGATATTTCAAACTTTTCCGTATTTTATTTTCCTTTAACGTCAAATGAATTCTCTTTGGGAAAAGAGAGAGTATCTGATTTTAAGACTGTTCTGGTGTCCTGGACTGGTTTTAATAAATCTAATTAAGATCACATGAGTAGCTGTTACAGCTCCTCTTAACATGTACGTCACGTTAACATCAAGGGAAATGCAACATGGAAACTGCTCCTTACACAACACTGGTATGTAAACAATCAGTTGAACTCGCAGGAAATGCAAAAACTGAATTAATAAAACAGAAGTATGGCCTGAAATTGTTGGTTTTTTCTATAGATGATCAAATTAAGTTAATTGTCCATTGTGAAAAGGAAAGGGTTAAAGTCAAAACAGTTACAGCGTTTTTAAAACGGTTAATATCCACTCATTAGTTCAAGTTACAGAATATAAACACTGCTCAAAAAATAAAGGTAACGCAAACAACACAAAATAAATACAATTAAAACAAACTGTGAAATCAAACTGGCCACTTAATCAATTTCACAAGCCATATGAGTAATTATCAGGAGAAACTCAAATAAGTTCAGCAGGTGGGGATAATGGATCACTTCTCAGTACCTTTGTTTTCTGACTGATGTTTTGGTCATTTTTGAATGTTGGTGTTGATTTCATACCTGTGGTAGCATGAGACGGACTCAAACTTTGCCTTTGTGCAAGGAGAATAAGGAGGAGAATTGCCAGTCTTGCAAAATAACCTCCATCAGGCCACAAATGTACGTGTGTCTCCACAAATGGTAAACTGACTCCATAGAATGGTATGAGGGCCCAACGTTCCCAGTTCGGGGTTGTGCCCAGAGCCCAACACCGTGCGGGACGCTCGGCATTTGCCAGAGAACACAAGGATATGCAAATTCGCCACTGGTGCCCTGTTCTCTTCACAGATAAAATCAGGTTCACACTGAGAACAAGTGACAGTCTGGAGACACCGTGGAGAGCGATCTGCTGCCTGCAACATCCTTAAGCATGACCAGTTTGGCAGTAGGTCAGTAATGGTGTAAAATGGCATGTCTTTGTGCCATTTGTGTTAGCCAGAGGTAGCATGACTGCCATTAGGTACTGAGATGAGATTCTCAGAGACCTTGTGAGACCATATGCTGATGCAGTTGCTCCTGGGTTCCTACAGGACAATGTTAGACCCCACCAACGTCACATTGCAGTACAGACTGTCCAGGAGACTGTGGATGCTTTAGTCCAGGTGTTGGAGCAGATCGCTCAGGAGTCCATCCACCACCTTACCAGGAGCATGCCCAGGGAGAGGGGGATCATACAGGCATGTGGAGGCCACACATAATACTGAGTGTCATTTTGATCAAAGTTGGATCAACCTTTAGTGTGTTTTTCCTCTTTAATTTTGTATGTGACTCTAAATCCAGGCCTCCATTGGTTAATACATTTGGTTTCCAGTGAGGATTTTTGTGTGATTTGATGTCGGCACATTCAACTTGGTACAGAACAAAGTATTCGATGAGGATATTTCATTGATTCATATCTATGAGAGTGTTCCCTTTATTTCTTGGAGCAGTATATTATCTAGTTATAATTGACGATGGACTTAAACTCTTTGTAGAAACAGGTTTTCATAAAGGAAATGAGTGCATACTTGTTAATGTTTTATTGATCTTCCTGAATTCATATGTCATCACACTCAACCGTATTCACCTCGCAAGCTACTTGTTTCAGTTTTTAAAGTCTAGAACCAGTTTTAACCATCTGACAGAAACCTTCAGGGAGAGGCAGGAAAAAGGCACGTTCTGAAATTCCCAGTATCCACCAAAGCGTCAAGCCTGCCCTGAACCTGAGAATGAATGGCCAGTTTATCATTGTAATGCACTCAGATGGCACATATCCATAAAGAAGCCCTGCTTCAAAAGCTACACCTTAGATTTCAAAAAAATGTTTTTAGGATTTAAGTTAAGCCTTTCAAACCTAATCTGTTCCAGCTGTCAAGCATGGCGCTAGCAGCATCATGATTAGGATCTCTTTTGCTGCCATTGGCATTGGTGCAATGCACAAGATGTAGGCAAAAATTAAGGCAAGTGACTTCCAAATCCACATTTTAAGCTACCCCAGCCTGCTAATAGAATATTTCCAAATAATCAGAAAAGGGCCCAAAATAAGGGGAGTAGTGGCTAGGGCATACAGCTTGGAATCATTAAGTTGTGAGTTCAGAACCCACTCCCACAGACTGCCGCTCTGACCCTTAACCCCTGATTGCTCCCGGGCACCCCAATATGGCAGCCCATTGCTCCCCAAGGAGATGGGTTAAATTCAGAGGTCAATTTCTCCAGTATAACACTCTTAATCCCAAGTGGGTTCACGAGTCACTGGTGCTGGATCCGATCTCCAGCTGTCAGTGGGCGAGAGGCGAGGTACACCCTGGACAGGTCGCCAGTCTGTTGCAGGGCAACGCAGAAACAAACTCACGCACAATCTCACACCTAAGGAGAATTTAGAGAAGCCAATTAACCTAACAGTCATGTTTTTGGACTGTGGGAGGAAGCCGGAGTACCCAGAGAGAACCCACGCAAACTCAGGGAGAACATGCAAACTCCATTCAGAAAGACCCTGGGCCATGATCGAACCCAGAACCTTCTTGCTGCAAGGCCGCAGTGCTGCCCACTGCGCTGCTGAGCAGCCTCAATGTGAGATCAATAAAGTTTTATCATTATTAAAGATGCTATATGTTGGTGAGAATGTGTATAACGATATTTGACAGACTTTGTAACTGATAGGCAATTTCATCTTTTACTAAGAATCAGGAGCAAATCAAAAGGAAAAAATTTGTCAAAATTGGTGTAAAATGACAATTTAGTTTTGATCAGTTATAAATTGCATGCATTTGGCTTAGTTGCATTCTTAGGTATAGTTTTCTAATAAAAAAAGAGGTGAAAGTCAAGGCTAGCAAGATTTGCAAACTAGTTTTTCCATTTTTCTTTACCTGACATGTTCGGGCCTGAGGACTCAGCCTTGCTACACATCACCTGATGGATGTTAAAAAGGGAGGAAGATGCAGAGTGGTTACATTTCCTCCTAAGTTTAGATTAAATTATAATCCTGTTATACACTCTAATTATAGTAGCACTGCCCCCATGTTGTTCCTCTTTTGACTTCACGAGGAATGATCGATTCTGGGAAACAATGTTTGCAAAGCAGGGCCAGAATGAGGGGTTAATTATTTCTTGGACTTCTAACTGCCAAACTAGTTCCTGGAAAGAGACTGGTTGATTTGATATTGTAGGTAAACGAAGCATCCCAACCGTGCAGGATTGGGAGGAACAAATAATGCTATGCTTGTGACTGCCTTCAAATCTAAATTATTTAATGATTACTATAATAGTTTTTTGACAACAGCTAATTTGCCCTTATTTGAGAAGGCGTTCTCTGTGTTTGTTAAATGGCCAGTTTCACCAAAGGTTAAAGAGACTCACTTTAAAATCTCGCACAATATTTACCCAGTGGCAGAATTTTTGCACAAAAGATTTAAATTTGATTTAACATGCTGTGCCTTTTGTGAATGTCCGGATGAATCCCTTAATCATCTTTTTTTTTTTTTCCTGTCCCTTTTATTTTAAACTATGGAGACACATCAAAAATTTGTTGTCCCTTAAAATTAAGGACATCCAAGAAATAACAATCACCCACGTGTTGTTTAAAGTTCATGACCTTGATAGTAAAATTTCAGATATGGTTCATATTGTTTCCTTGCTTGTCAAATATCATATACATTGATCTAAATGGAAAGGTTCTACTCCTTGTTTTGAATTTTTTTTCTAACCAATTTAAATGGTATTACACCTCATTAAAACATTTGAAGTCTGCTTCTGCCAAAAAAAAAGTAATTGCCAGTATTTCTACTTTTCTTTTGTTTTAAATCTTGCTCTATATTTATTCATTCTTATTGTTTATGTATATGTTCTTGTTTTTAGCCCCATGTTCTGTTTATTTTTTTTTCCTCTACCCATGTTGTAATGTTTGTACCTTTTTGTACACTATTGGTTTCTTTTATAAATAAAGTAAAAAAAAAAAAAAGGTTTGGGAGGAGCAGAGTTGTAAGAAATTTTCTTAGGATGATAAATAAAATAAAAATTAAATAATAATGTCTTAATATTTTGCTTTTAAATTTTAAAGCACCAGAAAACCCAGCTTGTTGGAAAAAAGGTCGCTTGTTTGGTGAAACTACGCTTCCCATAATCCTGTGCGGCAGCTGTGCGCAACACGCGAAGCTCGTGGAGAAACATTCTTCTCAAACAGGAAGTGCTTCGTTTCAGTGAAACCCATGTTTCTCTGCACTGTGAAATTATTCAGGTGAGTCAATGGTGGAATTATATATATTATAGTGTTCAGGGGTTGTTTGCATTATAAACGTTAGCTAGCTTGTTGATTTATTAGGTAAATAACGCACCGGAGAAATATCTGTGTAAAAAGACTTAGCCCAAAGTCTTAAGATGGTCAGAGCTCTTGTTTACATTTTACTGTTTGACAGTTTGCATCAAGCTGCTATGAAGAGTCATCAAAGTGGAAATAAATGAAAAGTTAAATGAAAGTGGTGATGAGCTAAGGGCAGCTTACATGATTACATTGTATAAGTAGTGAAGAATGTTTTTGTTTATTTAAATAGTGCTGCTATCATTCCTTTGTCTGAACCATGCTTGTTGTTATGCATCAAAAAGGCATCAGAGACCGACAGGATGTTGCTGTGAATATCAGTCATGAAGAAGGAAAAAGAAGGATTTAATGCCCAGAAAAGACCAGCTGGAGGGGCAGAGAATTCCGGGTTACCACCGGTGCAGAGCTTGCTTCTGAATGGCAATAAGCAGGAATGTTTATTTCTTCATAAAGTGGATATTTTCTTAGATATATTGACATTCTCCAGGATTTACCCAGATGGAACTGCAAAGGAATTGGATAAGTTAGTTTTTTGGAGACTTATGCTACAGACGCTCAGGGTACGCGCCACCACGACACATTCTGAGTGGCTTTGACTTGAGGCATTGAGACCTTTATGACCTTGAATAATTCTTTATAAACTTTTTGCACTGTATGAATAGTTCTTGTTACTAAAGAAAATCTGTTTCCTGTGTAGCTTATTGACTAATTCATTTAAATCTCTGCTGTAACATGTGGTTTCCCTTAATGCCCTGATGGTTACTGTTGGAAAAAACCTACAAATGATGCTGGTTTGTGACTGCAGATATTTTGTGAGGAGCAGAAAGAGTCCGCCATGGAGCGCATCATGGGTGGAGGAATGCTTCCCTTGGTTTTAACAAGTGTGGGCGTCTTGCTGCTTTACCGCATACTAGTCCGACTCAGACGGGGGGCTTCAGTTCATGGTGCAGTGGTGGTCATCACAGGAGCCAGTTCTGGGCTTGGAAAAGGTTGGTCCGTCACTATTAGTTTCCATTGAAATGATAAGTACAGTCTCCTACCAATTGATTTTTTTATGTAGAGTGTGCACGAGTCTTCCACGCTGCAGGAGCTCGGCTTGTGTTATGTGGAAGAGATGCAGCTCGCCTGCAGGAGGTGGTACAGGAGCTCAGTGTAAGCCCAGCAGATGGTCAGAGCCAGGTGCGTTACTTTCAGGGTTTTTCTAGAAGGGAATAACTTGATTGGATTTATTGTCTTCATTTTCTTCACCCAACAGACCTTTGCTCCCAGAACTGTTGTTTTCAACCTGGCCAAAGCGGACTGCGTGGAAAAAGCTGCACAAGAGATCCTAAAATGTTATGGACACATTGATGTCCTCATCAATAACGCAGGAATCAGTTATCGTGGCAACATTCTGGACACCAACATGTCTGTTCAAAGAGATGTGATGGAAACCAATTACTTTGGCCCCATCGCTCTCACTCAAGGTTGGTAAGGAGTTCATGTCCCTGTCATTGTTATGTTTATTGGTCGGCAACAGATCATAGAGGAATATGGATGTTATTTACATTTAGATAAATCATAACTGCAATGTGATCATTTATTTAGTTGTTTTGACCTGAACCATGCCATTGGTTCTGTCTTTAGGATTAGTGTTGTGGTCCTGCTGGAAGCCTAAAGAATTTCTTTTTTAAGGAATTCCCTGCTGCATTCAGCTCCTCTCATCAGCCCCTCCCACCTCTTTTTTGCCAATTAAATTGCTTTTATTGACTCAATTTGATGCCCTTTTTTCAATCAACTTCAGATTTAAAAAATTCCCTTTTTTTTGTACGTTTTTGGTCCATCATATCATTTAAATTTCATTAAATGTGATTGTTGCTTCCCTCTCAGCTCTCCTGCCCTCCATGGTTCAGAGACGCAGCGGTCACATTGTTGTCATCAGCAGCGTCCAGGGAAAGATAGCCATTCCTTATAGATCTGCTTGTAAGTTGCCTGTTTTAAATTCTCCTTCAGAACTTTTTTAAGTAAAGCATCACTAATTTTCTTCTTTTTTTATAATGACCAGATGCAGCATCTAAACATGCCACTCAGGCCTATTTTGACTGCCTGCGGGCAGAAATCGAGCACCTTGGGATCCCGGTGACGGTGATCAGCCCCGGGTACATCCGGACCAACCTGTCACTCAATGCTGTCACTGGAGATGGCTCCAAATATGGAGGTGAGGCATAAAAAGAGCAAACTGTACCTTATTAGAGGGAGGAATATATTCAACATGAAAAAACCTCTTGTGATGAGGCTTTCAAATGGTTTAATGGGAACTTCAAAGCCAGTCTTTTGACTGTTTCCTGTTTTAGTTGCACTTAAACTCTCTATTTATGTGTCTTGGCAGTTCTGGATAAAACCACAGCGTCAGGTTGGGAACCCAGGGATGTCGCCGGCGCGGTTCTGAAGGCCGTCCGTCAGAAAAGCAGAGACGTAGTCCTGGCCGGACCTGTGCCCACCGTGGCCATCTACCTCCGCACACTGTGGCCCGCTCTCTTCTTTAAACTCATGGCGTCTCGGGCTCGCAAAGAACAGAGACGTAAAGAAGAGTGAAACCGCAGCAGCAGAACGGAGACTGTGTTGGAATAAGTCAAACCCGACCAGGACACTGGATGGATTTGAAATGTGGACACACTGAGCTCTGTGGTAATGCTGGACCCAGTTCTGGGAGAAAGCAGCATGTTATTAAATAATGTGTGACTCCTGTTAAAATGTTCTGGGTCTGACCAGTTGAGCAAGTCTGTCGTTTAGTTTTGTGAAAAATATTAATTTTAAGAGCAATGTCCTACTTGGTGTTTCTGCAACAGTCGCTCCATATTCCACACCTTTCATATTCACAGTATCACCACTCCCCCCTCATCCGGCGGATTGCTGTTGACTTACCAAGTTGTATTGCTTAAGAAACAGCAAGGAGTTATTAAAAACTTTGTGTTTTCAAACTAGAAATCATTTTCAATGGAGTCATTTTGACTGCCTTTCTAAAATGATATAAAATGTTTATTCTACCAATTAAAATACAGATACTAATAATTGATCTATCTAAACAATGTGATTGTTTTTTTCTTTTTTCTATATTAAGTTTAAACTCTTAATATATATATATTTTTTTTTTGGTGTTTTCGGGTCTCCCTCACAGCTTTACATTGGATTAAGGCCTGCCATCTTTAACCAATGAAATCTTGTGGCAAAGCTTTTTATATTCGGGCTCTAAATCCTGATGTATTTTTTTGGTTTGTTTGTTTTTTTTATAACCTTTCATGCTAAATATGCTTCCAGGCCTTGAGTTTTTTTTTTACTGCACTAGTGGCTCATTTTTATGGACAGTAGGCTGACAGGAAAGGTGGAATAAGAGAGGGGGAGAGACATGCGGTAAAGGACCACAGGTTGGAATCGAACCCGGGTGACCCAAGTTGAGGACTAAGGTCTCCATACATGGGTCATGCGCGATAAGCACTGCTCCACCTGCACACCCTGCTTCCAGGCCTTTTGACTGCAGTCAGGCTGCAGCATATAAATCTCAAGACATCATTTAACCTGCCAACAACTAGCCTCTTATGCAATTTGGAGGTGTGTGCTTGAGCCCTTTGTACACAGAATCTCATATGGGTCTCCATATCTAAAACCTGTCAGTTACTGTAGATCAGGGGTGCTCAAGTCCAGTCCTGAAGAGCTACCATCCTGTAACTTTTAGATGCTTCTCTTCTCTAGCACACCTGAATCTAAAGCCTCAATCCCCTCATTTAGCTCAGCAGAGGTGTGGTAACGAGCCACAAATTTGATTCAGGTGTGTTAAAAATGGTTTCATCAAAAAGTTGCAGGATAGTAGCTCTCGAGGACTGGACTTGAACACCCCTGCTATAGATGTTTGCTTCAGTTGAAAAGACACGATGTACTGGTGTAGTTATGCTGTTACCTTTATCCTACTGCATGATTTATGCCTGCTCAGAACAGTCAGGGAACACCCTGTGATGCATATTGACAAGTGCAAATGGAAGCTCTGCAAAGACCAGCTACATTCTGGGCCATTTTTAATGTCTTGGTGTAGTCTTCTGATTGAAACCATCCCATATCTGCGCTGCCATCAAAATGACACACAATAAAGACAAGAAAAAACAAGACGTTGCATCTATCTTTATACATGTAATAAAACCAGCTCTTACAAAACTTAAAACAGGTTTATCCTTTTAAGATGCCACCTTAATATTAAGTTAAACAGAAAAAAAAAACACTTTAAGAAATGTTAATAAATAGTCCAAATATCAATTTTACATTATGTTACACAAGCGTAGAGAATTTTGGAATTGACATTTGTACAAATCCTTCAACAGAAAAAAACAACAAAAACCTTTCAGAATAAAATATAAAACCTGCCTCTTATTCCTTATATAGACTCTAGTGTCACAAAATGAAACTGCTAAGATATCTCACACGTCAGAGCTTTTACATTTTGTGACGTCAAAGCTACTGATGAGCTAATAGAAAAGCAAAGCATTCTGAATTACTTTTTGTGGAATGATAGTAAAAAGCCGTCCTGTAGTTTACACTCTTAATGTAGAATGATGCTGTGGACAAGACTACGGCATGTATGAACCCTGATTGCACCCAGTCTGGGCTAACAGCAGGATGCATGTTGCAAAAACTGTATGTGGAAACTGCACAGATAGAGGAAGCTGTTATTTTAACCAGAATGACATAATGCTAAGGGACGAAGACGTTCAAGAGCCAATCATATTAATGTTAGCAATAGTGTTTTTAATAACAGTCAGAGGGGGGTTGATCTTAAGGGAGTTGTTAAGCTAAAAAGCTAGTATGGCTTTAGTGTTTGATCCAGTTACATTCTTCTGACTGCACGCCTTTACACTTTACGCTTAAACTAACTGCAGAAAACAATCTGAAATAATAGGGAAAATAACAACTAAAGTAATCATAGCCAAAAGAGGAGCATGTTGGAGTTAAGATAAGTATTTGATGATTAAAAACTATTCCAGAGCTGGAAAAAAAACACACGAAAAACAAGCGTTTGGTTAAGAAAGAAGCCAAAATTGACTTTTCGGCCAACTTCCAAAATAAAACTGCCTTTTTAAATGATCCTATTGAAATGAATGTTGTTGTTTTTTTGTGTAATTTCAAGCCAGTAGCTACAAAAATATCACTTCAGCAGAGTTAATTGTTAAGCTGCCATTTGGTGAGTGGCTGTAAGAAAACAAAAGGAGCTCAAAGGGAGCACTGTTGAATCTCACCCAAAAATACTGGGACCGATATGAGATGAATAACGCCTGAAATGTGGGCACAATGAGAAGATGCTGTCGCTGGTTTTTACATTACAACTTCATTATAGCGAGTACCTCATCTTAATTAGCCAGTTACTCGCTGCCATTTGTTAAAAAACATAAATTAACCACTTTTAAGGTCAGGTTTTGCACATTTTGCTGGATTTCCACATTTTACGGGTCTGATATAAGAGTAGAAACAAAACAACACAGACATACAGGAAAGGATGAGACATGACTGGTGAAAACCTTTTGTTCAGATATGGCATAGTATTTATCATGTACATGAGGTGGTGTTTTGTAAACACGTTAATTCCTCTAAAGTGTTGATTTTAAAGGGTGTTTTTTTCTTTTTATTTTAAAGAAGAGTTCAGGGGAAACCAAAGCTCAGGTTTCACCGTTATTATTGCACTTATACTCCAGGGCAGGGATGGCTTTGATGGTGAGACCAAGCTTTCATCCAAAGAGGAGGCAAAGTGATTTGTGTCCTCCAGATGGCTCTGTTCCTCACGGAGGAGGGATGGAGGGCTCTGTGACGGCCAGCTCCTGAGCCAGGTCATTGAAGCGAGCGATATAGTCCACGCTGCTCTCACTCATCATGCAGACAAGCTGAGAGTCCATCTGCAAACCAAACCATGACAACATCAAAACATTTTACTAAGAAGCGTAGAGGAGGCATTTTAGTTATTTAAAAAAGCCCTTCTGTTCTTAATAAAGATCACACTAACCAAACTATTTAATATTCTAGAGTTAGATGCAAATACAGCCTTAGATCTTTGGGGTTACCTCTGCAGCAACTTTGTTTGACTTACATTTAAGCCCAATTTTTGCATAAACATCTCCTATTAGATAGAGTCTGCCTAGCAACATTCAAGTCTAAAACTATCACTTAGCGTTTAACACTAAACAGTGATGAGTCACTTCTGTCCTGCTGGATGCCACCATCTTTTCTCACACTGAGATGTGAGATGATAGCTTGGAGAGAGGAACTGAGGATGTATGAATAAGGAAACGAGATGAGGAACATTGCTTTTCTCAAATTAAGGTGCAGATTTACCTCCGCCACATCAGGAAGGCCACGGGATTGGAAGGAGTCATGGGAATTGCAGTCCAGGAGACTAGGGCCGAGCAGGGCTGTGCCGCTCGAGGGGCCGGAGGGGGTGAGGGCGGTACGCCTGCTCTTATCAGGGGAAACCATACTAGCTGAAAGGGTAAAAAAAAAAGCAGAGGAATCAATGAACAGTCAGGAAAGCAAATAAGAGGATTTGCATTCAAAGGTTTGTTTTTCTAATACAGCTTGTCAGGTTTTATTCTCTCTTATGCAAAAAGCTCAAGCTTTTCTGAAAAGAATTCAATTAGATTAACTCTAAATTATGACCAGATGAGGAAAAAGTTTACTAAAAACAGACGTACAAAGGAGGCATCCCAGCGTGGAGTCAGAGGAGTCGCTGGGGTACCACTGAGGGTCATGGCTGGGAGACGGGATCCATCCTCTGGACGGGCTGACGGAGGGAGACGAGGCCAACAGCTTGGAGGGGTCTGCATTACCCAGCTTGGCTGGAGAGAGGGCGGCCTCCTCACCTGCTGGAAAACACATCAACAGATTAGAGGCTCACGGTTTTTCTCATTACATGAACACCAAGACTAATAAAAGAAAAGAATAAAAAAACTTGCATGGGAAGATTTTTTTTAATTTCCATCTATTTATTCCGTAATCCATTTTACAGTAAATTTAATCTGGTATTTTTGCTTTTGGTGTGATTCCTTGTAAGTGATTTAAAGACAAAAAAAAACTGTAATCAGCACCGTGATTATTACCCCATTTACACTACCCTTTGAAAACCGATC
>NW_015150977.1:613077-614396 GCF_000732505.1 Cyprinodon variegatus | reverse complement strand
AATTGTAATATTTAAATTTTGTTAAGAGTTCCTGTATGTTTCAGGAAATCCTTGAGGAACTGAAATGATAAAGGATTTAGAGCAGAGAAAATGAGATAATTAAAATAATGTACTCAGTGAGGAAGAGGATGCAGATCAAAGCTGACCTTCAACCTTCAATCTGCTTCTCTTGCTGCTTCACCGATAAACCAGGACCTAAAGAATGTAGTTCCCCCTCTGAACACTAGATGTCAGTCTCTGATTTTCTCTGCTGAGGTAAACTGTTTGCAGGACCCTTTGAATCAAATCCATATCAGTATCAGAGGATTATTAGTAGATTTTAAATTAATTGTTATTGAGTCAGATGTGTGGCAGATTCAATTCAGTTTATTTATGTAGCAATAATTCCCAACATGTCATCTCAAGAGACTTTACAGTTCACCAGGCACTTTACAGATAATGTTTGGTTTATTGAAAGGTTTTATCTGTTCTTGTGCAAATGGCTTCGGTTGACATTTAAGCTCACAGTCTAATAACTCTACAGTTTGGGGACTATAAATCTGATATCTGAGACAGCGGCATTGCTGCAGAAGCTCCTCGAAAATGTTATTAGCACCCAGAACAGTAGTGACAACTTCAGTATCGATTCTTTGCCTGTTTTGTGTCTCAACTCTAACGGTTGCTTGGCGACAAAGCGTACGGGCGGTGAAAGGCTGAACCTGCGTGAATCCACAGCCTAAACTCTTCCGGCCTCCTTGTTTTCACAGACTTTAAAGCACCCAGTCGAGGTAGGCCAGGTCCTTGGAGGACGCAGCCTTTTAAATTGAACACACCCATCGTTCTTTTCTCTTTTTAGCAACTGTCTTTTGGACCTTAAATATGAAGGAAAGGAGAGGGAAAGAGATCCTGGTGGATGGGAACTGAGGGTTAGCTTCTCTTTTACTCGTCAACTTCAAGATCTGAGCTTTCCGTGTTTAGCTACAGGAATATAAGCTTTGCTTCCTGGGCCCAGTTTCAGAAAGAATTGCTGCCCCACCATGAGCAGTAATACTTGGAGTGGTTCTACTACTCTCTTCTCTACTCAGGCTCAATCCGAATACCTCATCTTGTAGCTCCTACGTCCTGTTCCTAGCTTCTACATCACTTTTCATGGGGTCAACAGCCAGAACACTAGTCAGGGTATAAAAGAAGCTCCATACTGAATCACGACAACCTTCAGTTTTCTGGAAAGGAACAGAAAACCTGAGTTAAACAAATGTAAAGATCAGTGGAAGCTCTCCCTTATGAAACCCTCCAAATATTAAGGTGTCCATTAATGTGTCAGTGTACAGGTCAAGAAA
>NW_015150977.1:604214-609913 GCF_000732505.1 Cyprinodon variegatus | reverse complement strand
AGGGGGGAAGGCCACCCGCAATGGTGTGTGTGAGTGTGAGTACAAAACAATGGTTGGCGTTGCCACAGTGTGATGATTGATAAGCAGCAGAGGACAGCTCTAGTGATTGATGTGGCCATCCCAAATCATGGAAACTTTAGAAAAAAGAATATGAGAAACTGGAAAAATACCAATTTAAGCAATGAATGAACCACCCGCCCTTCCCAGGAAGTAAAATGGGTTGG
Source organism: Cyprinodon variegatus (assembly GCF_000732505.1). NCBI lineage: Eukaryota > Metazoa > Chordata > Actinopteri > Cyprinodontiformes > Cyprinodontidae > Cyprinodon > Cyprinodon variegatus. Next base: position 609,689 of record NW_015150977.1, on the reverse strand, counting down.
TGAGAGAGCAATTCTTTTTATATGGACTGGATGATCTGGTGAACTGTAAAGTGCCTTGAGATGACAAGTGTTGTGAATTTGGCGCTATATAAATAAACTGAATTGAATTGAATATATGCATGTGGGTAAATTTTTTAATATTTAACCATTTTAAACAAAATTCTTTTAAAAATGAAACAAATGAAAAAAACAATATACTGTCCTTGAGCAAATCTGAAGACAAAGTGAGGTTGGTTTTTCTGCTGGGTTTATGTTAGCAGATGGTTTCAAAACCTCTGAGCACTCTGACCTCAGCATCCGCTACAATGGCATCTTCAGTTTAAGTGGTCTTAGACTTCCTGCATGAGCTGCTGCTGTTTATAATCATGTAAAGTATTCTAAATGGTTGTTTAATTGTAAACAATTAAATTCAGTTTAATTTAGTTCATTTATATATCGCCAATTTACAACACATGTCTTCTGAAGGCCCTTTACAAAGACAATTCAACCAGATCATCCAGTCAGATTGGTTCAAGGATTTCTATCTAAGTAAAATCAGCTGATTGCAATGAGTCATTGAAATAGTATACTTACTTTGGCTGTAAAAGTCCCCTTATAGAACTACAGATTATATATTAAAATGTTGCGTTTTCCACTAAAAATACAGCGAGGGTCTGCAATAACAGCAGCTACAGGAAACAATGCAGCACATGTGATATTCTGTCACCCCTGTCTTTTGCTGAATTTGTGGTCATTTTTTTTATTCTGTAATTAAAACCAGTATTGCTGAGCTTGAACTAATCGTTAGGTTAGAAGCTGAAATGCTTCTGTGAATTTCAAAGGTTCTACTTCAAATAAATTAGTTTAATCAAGAGTTGCTATTTTTATGTGTTCCTTGTGGATGAATTTTAAAACATATACATCCTGTTCTTAGGTAAAATTGGTTAGCGGCACCCTAGTGTTCAGGGCATAGAGCTTTGAATCCTGAGGTTCTGAGTTTGAGCCCCCACTCCCACAGACTGTCACTCTGTGTCCCTGAGCAAAGATCCTTAACCCCACACTGCTCCCTGGGCACCGCACAATGGCAGCCCACTGCTCCCCAAGGGGAGAGGTTAAATGCAGAGAGTTAATTTCGTTGGTCTGTTCTTGTGACAGTGGAATGACAATAAAGTTGAATTCTATTCTTATTCTACATTCTACTTTAGGACAATCATCATGGTAAGACAAAATGCCTCCTTCCTAGCCTTGCTTCCTCATTTAACCTGAACCTAACCCCACCCTCTGTTTCCTCCTTCATAGAACCCTGGATCCCAATCCCGAGACCACTGCCCTGAACCCACTTCACTCAGGAAAATCACCTGTGACTCTCCCATTCTGCCTCCTGGAATCCGTGAGGCCTCGGGTTTCTTTTCTCCTTTAAAGGAAAATTCCGGTTTTTAACACTTTTAGCCCATTTTCTGTAGTGTCCAGGATGAAATCGAATGATCGACACCAAAATGTTGACAATTGGTCCTGTCTCTGCTATTTGGCTCATGCAGAATCCCCCCCTGGCTGCTTCAGAATGGCTTCCATAGTGNACTTGTCCATGGTGCTGGAACTGCACCGGAAGTGTGATGATCAACATACCTCTTTAAATCTTTCAACTCATCCAGAGCGGTCTGTATTCCTTCCCCATTGGTGTCATTAGTTACATAAGTACAGCATGTCTGACCAATAATTGTACACACGCCCCCTTGGGACGCTGTCAGCAGATCCATTACCATTCTGTGTTGAATGAGGGTCTGCTGGACTTGGCCTAATTCCTGTTTAATTGCTATTCCCAAATCCTCTGTGGCATTTATAAGTCTCATCAATGCATACCTGTTGATTTCAACATGATCTCGAATTTCTCCAATACCTACCCATGGGAAAAAACCTTGCATAAGTTTAGGACCCCACCCCCATATTCTAAAGTTTATGGGGACTCCTGTGTCTGTGGTCACACCCAAGTATGATGCTGGGAAATTGATACCTGTGTCTTCTTCAGCTGCCCTTTTTTGTAGGTGGGAATAATGGGGGTGCTGCTCAACTTTTTCCATAACCATGGTGTGATCTGACACTAGCGCCAGAGTACAACGTCCCCCCCCATCCAATAGGCAAGGCTGGGTAAGCCTTATGGCCACAGACATAGTACCAGTCTGCCAGGGTGCGGGTTCCCAGTGCTGAAGGCATTATTGAAGAGCACTTGGTGTTTGCTATGGCATAAGAATGATTTTTTGCACATTGAGTAGCTCTGACTGAGAGAGTGGTACGACACGTTCTATTTTTCCTGCAGGCCGAACATGCAGTTTCATTTATATATGGGCAAAAAGAATAAATAGCATTACACCTTCCTTTTGGAATTTTGCCCACTGAGAGGTTGCCATTACCTTCTATACACACAGGGAATTTTTCACTTACTATCATGACGTGTGTGGAAATTGGAATTGACACCTGTGGTAACACTGTGGCATCCTTAGCTGCAGTACATGGTAGGTCTATTAAAGGACTAATTGAGATATTTAATGGCTTTGAGAAATTTGCTTTGGAATGTTCAATATTCATTCCTGGATGAGTTGAAAGAGCCACAAGGCAGTCAGTTTGATCTGCGGACATATTGTATGCATAGACAGTCTGAATTGTGGAAGTAGGCATATGAGTACAAACATAACAATCTGTTTTATTCAATCCTTCAGCAACACGTTTGGCATGTTGCCACCACATATTGGCGCCGTAGGGATGATTTGCTGTGGATCCATCAAAAACCATTCTGGTTTTCCTTTGTTTCAGGCGGTCAGTTTGAGTCCCTAAGAGCATCAGTCCAACAGTCACTATCAGGCAGCAGAGCCACTTCAGTTTTCCCATCGTCACCAGTCCCTCCAAGGAAACAACCACTAACCGGACTCTAAAAGACTGGGTTAAGTTGGTTACTTCACCAGCGTTGAGACGATTGGTCCTAAAAAAACCATACCCCTTTGAAGCTGGACTTCACCACAGATCTATACCTTAGTCGTGGGGTTCCTGTGAAGGTGACTGGACTTTCTGTTGTGGAAAATCTTTAATCAGCTTACAATGACTCTGGTGGATCCAAGTGTTTCTCTCCTGAATCTTCACAGCCGTTGGAGTTGTTAGTTGAACAATGTAGGGTCCTTCCCACCTTGGAGCTGCCCAATTTTTCCTTTTGATGATTTTAATCAGCACTCGGTCTCCAGGCTTCAGGCCTTCCTGTGGGGAAACAAAAGGAGCACTAGGCAGATTACATGTTTTCCGAACAGTTTTGTCACTGAAAAGCTTCAGCATCCACTTAGTTAATGGGTCAGTGTCATCTTCTTTTTTTTCTGCCCATGGTTGTCCTTCCCATAAGGGTAGAACAAAAGGTCTCCCATTCACTATCTCAAAAGGGGTCAGACCATCAGATATGGGAGTAATCCTCATGAGTAGTTTTACTAAATGCAAACACTCTGGCCATGGCTTTCCTGTTTTTGCCATGAATTTTCTCAATCTGTTCTTAACCTCTCCGTTAGCTCGTTCCACCAATCCTGCACTCTGTGGATGGTAGGAACAGTGATGTTTTAAGGTTATGTTTAAATGTTTAGACATTGGTGATACCACTTCATTTACAAAATGTGCTCCATTATCACTTTGTAGGATTTTTGGGATACCATGCTCAGGTATTATATGTTTACACAATGCTTTTGCCACTGTCAACGCATTTGCATGTTTTGTAGGGACAATTTCTACCCATTTAGAAAAGTTGTCCACTAAGACTAGGCAGTACTTGTACTGACCACTTGGGGTCAGCTCAATATAGTCCATGCTAAGCACTTCAAATGGAGCTGTACCTCTTGGTGCTTGTCCACGCTTAGGCCTCTGATTTCCTTGTGGGTTGTATTTACAACATGTAAGACATGCTCTGCAAAAATTTTTAAAGTAGTTATTTAAACCTGTTGTGGGATAAAATACTTGTTGTACTATACTTATCATCCCCCCTGTTGAGACATGGCCTTGACCATGACTAATCACCGCTACTGTTCTAAACAGGCTTCGTGGTAAAACTGGTTTATCCTTTATCATAATTAAGCCATCAGACTTTGTAACCGCTCCTTCTCTTTTCCATTGTTCCTTTTCAGGTGCTGGAGCGTTTTTCTGCATATCTATAAGAATTTCTGTAGGAATTATTGTGCTGTCGTTTGACACATCTGCATTAGTCAGAAAGATTTGTGCTCTGGCTGCCTCCTTTGCTGCAACATCTGCTCTATTGTTTCCTCTGCTCACTACATCTTGACCTTTAGTATGTGCTGCACATTTGCATATAGCTATGGCCCGTGGCAACAACACAGCTTTTAGCAGGGCTGTTAATAAGTCTGCATGCTCAACCTTTTTCCCTGTACTGGTCACCATACCCCGACGCTCCCACTGTGCAGCAAAATTATGAACAGTGGAAAAAACATACTGACTGTCCGTGAAAATATTTACATCTCGGCCTGTTGATATTTCACATGCTTTTGTTAGTGCAACAATCTCTGCAGCTTGCGCAGAATATGATGATTTTAAGGCAGCACTGTAAAGGGTTTTTTGATCATCTACAATTGCAAAACCAACTAAGTTCTTTCCTTCTTCTGATCTGGAAGCTGATCCATCCACATATAAATTTTCATAACCCTCCTGTGGTTCATCTTTTAAATCTGGGCGTGGTTTGCAACACCTAGTTGTCCTTTCTACACAGTGGTGAGGATCACCATCTTCTGGTGTGGGCAGTAAGGTTGAGGGATTCAAAGAATTACACCGCTGCAGGGTGAGGTGAGGCTGAGACAGCAAAGTCGTCATAATGTTTAGATGTCTGGCTGGAGACATAAAGGTCATTTTAGCTGTTGTAAATAACAGTTCCACTGCATGAGGTATTAACAAAGTCAGTGGATGATACAAAACAATTTCAGATGAACTTTGTATGGCTAGAGCAGAAGCAGAAACTGATCTTACACAATGTGGTAGATCGGATGCAACTGGATCTAATCTTTTTGAATAAAATGCCACTGGCCTCAGTTTTCCTCCTTGTTTCTGCATTAGCAGGGAGGTCATAAATTGTCCCCTACAATCCACTGTTTGAATAAATGGTTTAGAATAGTCAGGTAGTGCCACTACAGAAGAGTTTGCAATCAGGTCCTTTAAATGTAAAAAAGCTGACTCCAGCTGGAGTCCATGCTATTATATCTGTCATTGCCATATAATTTGTATAAATGAGATCAAGCTGTGGCTGAGTAACCTCAGCATAATTGGGAATCCATGTTCTACAGTAATTACACAAGCCTAGAAAAGTCATCATTTGCTTTTTAGTTTTGGGCTGTGGAGCGTCTAACACTCCCTTTTTCCTGTCCGCTGTTAATGATTTCCCCTGCTGAGAAATGCTATGGCCCAAAAAGATAACTTCCTTTTTGCACAACTGCAGCCTGTTTGGTGAAACTTTATTTCCTGTTGCTG
>NW_015150977.1:599735-603080 GCF_000732505.1 Cyprinodon variegatus | reverse complement strand
TTAATCATTCTGTCAAATGCTTCTCTGGGAGAGCCAAAGTGGTCCAGTTTAATTTCTTTCTCCGCACCAGGCCCCATTTTGGTAAAACAACACAATCATTTACCCAGTTTTCTTCCAATATTCTGCCAGCTGATCCTGCCAAATAACCTAGTTCCTGCCACTGTCTCCCTGATTTCCTGGATAGTGAAACATGTGGGGCCATTCCCCATTCTTGCTGCAGTAAGGGCTGTACCTTGGGGCTGAGAGAGACCAACGCTACTGAGTCCCCAGCTTCTGTACTGTACACGTACTTAATCTGTATAAACTGGGGTGTCAGCCTGTGAAAAGCTCTGTCATATTTGTTATCTGTGGTGTCTGTGTCCATAATCCTCATGGTAACATGTAATGGCCATTGATTTTGAAACTGACCATTAGGTGCTGCCTGGTTTTTTAGCTGAGTCACTATTTCCCGTGGCCCTTGGGTAGTTAAATCCAAGGAGTACAATGGTTTTGGGAATGAGCCTGAATGTATCACATGTGTGTCAGCTGCTTCCAGCTCTGCTGAAACTTCCCCTTGTAGCATAAAATCTGTGCATCTCCTCACTGACATGCCTTTGTTTGTCGGAACCAAAGCTAATTGCAATTCCCTTAACAAATCTCTGCCTAATAGATTAACTGGACAATCTGGGCTCAACACAAAATCAGCTTCCACTGTGAATCCCTCTTCATCAGTGACCAATTGTTTTTCAGAGATGCGCTGAACCACCATTCTCCCATCAGCAGAGACTACAGTGATCCATTTTGATCCCGGTTTAATCTGAGGTAATGTGTCCCTCAGAACAGATTTATCGGCCCCGGTATCACACAAGAATTTTACTTTTACTCCGTGAATGTTTAAATGCCAGTATGGTTTTTCTGATGTGTTCAAAAAAGAAAGGAAAACTTGTTGTAGGTCCAAGACCTCCACTGGTTCCACAATTAACTGCTCCTCACTTTTTGCTGGTGCACTTGACTTCTGGCGTCAGTGCTGGTCATAATTTTGGCGACGGGGAGAGTCACTCTGCGGGGGTTCTGGACAATCTCGAGCAAAGTGGCCCTCCTTATCACAAATATAGCATCTGTTGTGCTCTCGACGTGGCCCTTTGGTTTTCCCCTGTGACCACCGGCCCCTCCCTCTTCCTTTTTGTTTCACTCTGGAGTCCCGATAATAGACTCCTAACATTCCACCTTCAGCTGAACTATCAGTCACTAGGTGGATTTGAGTTTTTTTTGCATTTTTCCAATCTTGAGCATGCAAAGCATACTCCATTAATGTATTAAAAGTTGCAGTTCTCCATCCAACCAAATGTTTCTCCAAATGACCTCTAATCTCTGCACGGAGACCTGCAAGAAAATATTGCTTCAGCAGTGACATATAGACCCCGTCCTCAGCATTATCCTCTGGAACTCCACTGTGGCGATTAATAGCCTCTTGGAGTCGGGCCCTATATGCTGCCACTTCTTCCTCTGGACCCTGACGGACCTCAGAGATTTTAGTAAGACTGGGAGGTTGTCTCCACATGCGGTGGGCTGCTTCACAGACAGCAGTAACCTGCCTTTCTAAGTCCCCATTCCCCGGAGGGAGGATTCCAACTGGATCTCCTCCACGCCCAGTGTATTGGCCCCTCACTTGAGCCCAATTATGGCCCAAACTACACCTCATGGCTTTTTCTATTTCTGCCCCATTTAATTTGTAGGAATCAATGAGGTTTTTAATATCCTCGGACCATTTAACTGGGTCCTGCCTAGCTGGGGTTAAACCTTGGCAGGCAGTCTGCATTTCTGCATCTGTCCATGGCCTATACACAAGGATGGTGGGCCTATTATCTACTGGGTCATTATCCTGGGGTCCTGTGCGCTGGCCATAACGAGGGTTGGCCACCTCTAACATTGGAAAAGCACATGCCCCCCCCTCAGGATTTTTGTCCTGTTCTTGGTTTTTTAATTCAGCCAAATTTGGATAAATAGGGGCAGATGGGCCTTTTTTATGAGAATCTATTTGATAATCATTATTGTAATACTTAGAATTAGGTTTCCCCTCCCTTTTTGATTTTCTTATTTCAGGCTCATAAGGGTCAAGGGCACTAAAGTCCATACCATCCATAGAGGACGATATGGACAGGGGGCTTGCTCCTGCTCCTCCAACATCATCATACGAGGGCGGGGCTACTGGAGGAGGAACAGTAGCATGGTGGTGCTCATATCCACCGTGAAGGGGTCTGTGNATTTCTTACTCCGCACCGGGCCCCATTTTGGTAAAACGAAGCAATCATTTACCCAGTTTTCTTCCAATATTCTGCCAGCTGATCCTGCCAAACAACCTAGTTACTGCCACTGTCTCCCTGATTTCCTGGACAGTGAAACATGTGGTGCCATTCCCCATTCTTGCTGAAGTAAGTGCTGTACCTGGGGGCTGAGAGAGACCAACGCTACTGAGTACCCAGCTTCTGTACTGTACACGTACTTAATCTGTATAAACTGAGGGGACAGCCTGTGAAAAGCACTGTCATATTTGCTATCTGTGGTGCCTCCGTCCATAATCCTCATGGTAACATGTAATGGCCATTGATTTTGAAACTGACCATTAGGTGCTGCTTTTTTAGCTGAGTCACTATTTCCCATGGCCCCTGGGTGGTTAGATCCAGGGAGTGAAATGGTTTTGGGAATGAGCCTGAATGTATCACATGTGTGTCAGCTACTTCCAGCTCTGCTCAAACTTCCCCTTGTAGCATAAAATCTGTACCTCTTCTCACTGACATGCCTTTGTCTGTAGGAACCAAAGCTAATTGCAATTCCCTTAACAAATCTCTGCCTAATAGATCAACTGGACAGTCTGGGCTCAACACAAAATCAGCTTCCACCATGAATCCCTCTTCATCAGTGACCAATTGTTTTTCAGAAATGCGTTGAATTGCCATTTTCCCATCAGCAGAGACTACAGTGATCCATTTTGATCCCAGTTTAATCTGAGGTAATGTGTCCCTCAGAATGGATTTATCGGCCCCGGTATCACACAAGAATTTTACTTTTACTCCGTGATGTTTAAATGCCAGTATGGTTTTTCTGATGTGTTTAACAAAGAAAGGAAAATTTGCTGTAGGTCCAAGACCTCCACTGGGTCCACAATTAACTGCTCCTCACTTTTTGCTGGTGCACATGACTTCTGGCGTCAGTGCTGGTCATAATATCGATGATGGGGAGGGTCACTCTGCGGGAGTTCTGGACATTCTCGAGCAAAGTGGCCCTCCTTATCACAAATATAGCACCTGTTGTGCTCTCTACGTGGCCCCTTGTATTTTCCCCTGTGATCACCGGCCCCTCCCTCTT
>NW_015150977.1:594921-596757 GCF_000732505.1 Cyprinodon variegatus | reverse complement strand
ATGTTTTTGGGATTGACCCTGAATGTTTCACATGTGTGTCAGCTGCTTCTCTGGAGTAACTTCCCCCTGCATCATGTACATCTTTTCACCACTACCCCTTTGTCTGTAGGCACCAACACTAATTGCAATTTCCTTAACAAATCTCTGCCTAATAAATTAACTGGACAGTCTTGACTTATCACAAAACCAGCTTCCACCGTGAATCCCTCTTTATCAGTGACCAATTGTTTTTCCCCTGTGACCACCAGGCCCTCACTTGAGCCTAATTATGGTCCAAACTACACTTCATAGATTTTTCTATGTTTTAGCTTGCACAATCCACCTATTTAATCACTTTCATTTTTGTATTCCCTGTATGTAGCTTGCATGACTAAAATCATTTTCTGGTGGGTTATTTATTTTACATTTTTTGGTTCCAAACCTAATAGTTTTGGAGACCCTGCAGACACATTAGGAAGGCTGTCAGTTGGATCAATGCTGCAGTCATCGATCCACAGACATACTCCCCCGCTGCTGCAGATTCAAGCTGTCTCCCTCTAAACTGTGTTTCATTATCTTTTGGACGCACAAACAACTTAAAAAACCCACAAACATGAATTGAAACACTTCTGCTTCTACCTTTTCAGGTGAGAATGTCATGATGGCTTTCTGATAAACTCATATGCAGAACACACCACGGAGTCAGGGGTAAAAGTTCAACAGTTTATTAAAGGCACACACAGAGAAATATGAACTGGTTCTGGTACAGGTCCGGGACTGGAATCACTGATATCTGCAGAGATGGATAGTTTGATTAGCCAAGCAGTTTAGATGGCTTGTCGAGTGTGTTAATTTAGAATGTACCTTGGAGAGGTTCTGGCAGATCCTTTGAGAGGGGGGGAAACGGTTGGGTCCAGAGACTATGGATTCAGCAGGGAGCTCAGCAGCAGCAGCAGCGTCTAGCTTCTGACTCGTGAGTTTCTGACCTTGACTTGGTTTACTAGCTCTTCCTTGAGAGCTGTAGGAGGAATCCAGACTGATATCTTATGGTTTGGCTTCCTTGGGCAAGCAGGCAGGTTTCCAGGCAAAGCTCATCCAGAGCTTCTGGGTTTCTGACCTTGACTTGGTTTCCTAGCTCTTCCTTGGTTTCCTAGCTCTTCCTATCTGTACTTTCTATTCTTTACATTTTTTAAACAAACATTACTCGTTACTCTTGGCTTCGGTTTAATGCAGAGGTCATTGATTAGCAGACCACGATCCGAACCCACCTGCTGGCTAATCTGTGACCCAACCCTTAAAACATTTATAAATTACTGCATGTTGTCTTATGACAGTGTCTAAACGTCACTTGCGCCGCTTCTCCTGTTATCCAGAAATCCAAAATCCTCCGTCACCCCTCCGAAGCGCTCCTGACCTCCTGCCCAAAGCAAAGCCTAAAGCGTCCGCTGTTCTTCCCATGTTGCTGCGCTCCGACTTATCCTCTGAGCTTTAATAGAGCATGCGCGATATTATCATGAATTCATAGGAGCGAAACAAGCAGAAATGAATGCTTAATTTAATATGCTATATTAAAAAAATCCCCATCAGCATCCAGCAGATGTTCAGTTTCTGATGGAGATAAGAAATCTGCTTCCTGGTGTGTTGAAGGACCAATAGTTTGCATCCGATCTTTTAAATAAACGGTGTTAGTTTTTTAAAATATATAAAAATAATGCTCTAATGTGTAGTTATTACTGATCTGTTGTTACTTTATTTTAATTTGACAAACCAGATCTTCTCGCCGTTCTTTTTCCTGTTTGGTGCGATTGCAATAGTGGATCTTGACCTTCAACTTTTACCAGCGTGTTTTAAACTGCA
>NW_015150977.1:589531-591505 GCF_000732505.1 Cyprinodon variegatus | reverse complement strand
TTTTCCCTCAATATTAATTTACAGTTATTAGACTTGAACTAATAACATAGCTTGTCTTCATTAATAACTTTTATATGTAACTTAGGATCCTTATGGGAATGAAACAAACTTGTGTTTTCCACAAACAAAATCTAATAAAGTTTATAAGAAACATAAGAAACATCATGAATATACATCAAAACCAACAAAGGACCCAAATAAAACCTTGAGTTAGACCACAATGAAGGGGAGGAGAAGGAGAATCTATCCTATTATAGTGAACAGCTTGGTTTCTGTTTGTTAGATAACTAATAAACCAGTGCAGTGGGTCCTTCATGCCTGAAAGTGAGAGCTTATCTGACAGGATTGAGAAGTTAACTGAATCAAATGCTTGAGATAGATAAGCAGGGTTCGACTTGAAGATTATCTATTGTTTTCCTTTCGGTCTTTAGATTAGCATATTTCATTACGTAATTATCGGAATTGTCAGAAAGTTCGGATATATCTTATTTAATATATTGATTTATGCTATTACGGACTATAAAAGTTTTCACTCAGTAAGTTTTACCTGCAAATCCACACAATGCCTGAGTGAGGGTGTTTGTAGACAAGGTTTATTCATAACATGTTACTGTTTAACCAGTCTCTGTAATTTGTTTTGACTCTGACTGCTTTCCATTACTGTAATTAAGAAGGAACGAACGCTGCCAAGATAAGAACAGGGCTGATGACCGTGCAATAAGGGCCGTATGATGAACTGTTCTCTCTTTGCAAAGATAAAATAAAGTGCCGACTGAGTGAGATCCACTCAGAGGGACGGCATCAGAATGCGCCATAAGATGTCCTGAGTCTTAGGTCAGAGGTGACGAGGTCTTCAGAGAGACCTCCCTATTATCCCAGCTTGGCTTACAGCAGAATAGTAACTAGTTCGCTGTTTATTGACTAGAGTTAAATTACCTGCAGATAAATAGACTGAAAGCGGCCATTTTACCACTGACCCAGTTACAGGAGGCTCGGTAAAGATGGACAGGCTAAGGGTTCAAGGAATCTGCCTTTCTAGTTTCCGTGGCTCTTTCTTTCCCCTAACCTGTTTTAAAAAAAAGCAGGAGTTAAAGATGGTGAAAGTTAATGCACAGCTGTATAAATTGGTAATTGATATGAGGTTCAAATATCACAACAAATAAAGTTTAATGAGACAGATTAAACAAATTCACAGATTTTGTTTGTTTAACAATAATTGAGCATTTCTTCAAATAAGCAAGGAATTCAGTCATTATTTAAATGCTAAAGTCTAATTTGTTAAAATTAATTCTTTAAGGTTTGGATTTAACTTTTGAAAGATAAATACAACTATATGTGTGTAAAGCAAAGTAATTTGTATAAAAATATATTAGGCTGATTGAATTTGCTTTTAAATTACTGACAATTCATTAAGAAGTAAATGTATCTTAAGCTTATTTAACATATGTAATTGGAAATAATAATAATAATAACAATATTATTTAATAATAATAATAATAATAATAATAATAATAATAATAATAATGATAATGATAATAATAATAACATTAATAATAATCATTAAAGTGACAGAGGATATAATATATAATATACTATATAATATAAAACAAGAGATAAACAGCAAACCTAAACTCATAAGGATCCATATAGATTTCGGAACAGAATTTGGGTTGATTATTGAGAGCAGAATAAATAAACAACCTAAATAAAATACTAAATTATGACTAAACCAGTAAAGTAAATAAATAGGGGAATAAAATGGCTTTATAAAGTAAAATGATTTTGCTTCGCCTTGGAAACATCGTTCTTGAAATCAGATGGAAAGCCCATTTTTCAACAGAGAAGGCTGTGCTGCAGCGTCTCCCCTTGTTCACATTGCTGCAGGTCCTCCCTCCCTCCTCTGCTGAGGAGAAGTTTGTTTGGACTTCTGCAGGTGCAGACGTGATAAAGGGTGCTGAACATTAACGAAGTAAA
>NW_015150977.1:584758-587904 GCF_000732505.1 Cyprinodon variegatus | reverse complement strand
TATGTGAGTCAAGGCAGGTGAGCAAATACTTTTGGCAATATAGTGTATTTTATCTACCATTGTGGCTTGAAAGCGAAGATAACATCTGATCTGTCCTTCTCTTCGCTCCTTTAATTCAGACTGTTGGTAACTCCCAGTTTTCCTCCCCATGAGCTCATGACAGGTCGACCCTTTCCTGGACCCCAGAACGGACCAGACCACAGACCTCTAGCCAGACTAGGACTGAAAGGTGACACATTAAAATGACCTACAAGACCTTTTTTCCCTTTAGTTAGAGACGGCTTTTGATGGACCAAGGTGCCTGGAGACCCTGATGGAGGACCATCTCAGCCATCCTTCCATCCTTCAGCATGAGGAGGTGTGGCTAAAAGTCATCAGAAGAAAGTGATTAGAGCTCATCGGAGCTCATCAGGAAGGAACCAGGAAGAGCTTCAACAAAACAAATCAGAATAAAGGGGCAGAATAATGGAGCCTTGGTGGAAATTCAACTGAAGAAACTCAGTGTTCCACCTGCGACACAGCCAATCAGCTTTGAACCACACCTCCATGAAAGCCAATCAGCATCCAAAGCTCATCTTAAAAGGCCTACGATCCGCACTGTCTGCTCCTGTGAGCAGGCGGCGGATGTGCTGTGACTTCATTCAGATACATTGTTTCAACCCCCCTCCAGCCCCTCCTCCACCATCTTAGCTAAAGCTTCATCAGAGCGTCATTCCTCCTAGACTCTTACAGCGTTCCCTGTCTGATCTTGTTGTTGTCCATGTTGGGCCTGGTTCTGTCAGAGGTTTCCTCTCAATGGGGAGTTTTTCCTCTCCACTGTCGCTTCATGCTTGCTCATCATGGACATTTTTCTGCAACCTTTGTTATCCAAGCTGGACTTCCATCTTCCAGGTCCCTGAGTGAAGCTCTAGTATCAGCTCATGCAGTCCACTGGATCACTCCATAAAGCTCAGCAGACCGTCTCACTAACCAACGTACAAAATGTCGCCTGTATAAGGGACCAACATCAACAGAAAGATGAAGACACCCACCTGAAGAAGTCTGATATCAGCTTTGTTTTTTTGATTATTTAATTATACAACATGAATGAGAAGGGCAATGTGCTGTATTTTAATGAAAGATAAACAAGGCCACAAAATGCCTGCATGAGGGTGTTTGTAGAGCAGACATACTTCTTTCCATAACAAACCAGATTCTTTCTCAAGGTTGTTTCACTTCCGAAAGTTCAATCCTCCATTTTAAAATGCAACTCAAAACCCATCTGTTCAAGATTGCTTATTCTCTTTAAATATCAATTTCACTGTCACAGCCTCTGTATTTTAAAATTTTTTTAAAATGTTTTTATTCTTATTTTTTCTGACACTGTTTTTATGCTTTTGTACGTTGACCTTGAGTGTCCAGAAAGGCGCCTTTTTAAATAAAATATATTATTATTATTATTACTTTGTAGACATGAAGCAGTTTTTTTTCAACCGATTTGACCTTTTCTCTTTCCAAGGAAACTGAAAAGGGTAACTGATAACGATAAGAACTAAAATAATGATATTCTATTTAATAATTTCAGCAAATAAATATTTTAACATAAGAAGTATCATCATAGAAAAAACAGTTAAATATTTTTGCCAACTAGGATGTGATTCCAGGGCTCTATTTATTGGCAACATATTTTAGCTATCATAATCTTTTCCATGACTTTTCCATCTATTATAATCATTTTCATTACATATATTCTCTAATCCTTTTTTTTTATTATCGATTACACAAGGATACTATCATTTTTTAATGGAAAGGGTGGAACTTTGGTTGGAAACTTTAGATTTCACGTATTTCAAATATTAATTTATGCTATTTACTCACTATAAAAGTTTTTCACTTAGTCTGTTTCACCTGCAAGGCCACAAAATGCCTGCATGAGGGTGTTTGTAGAGCAGACATACTTCTTTCCATAACAAACCAGATTCTTTCTCAAGGTTTACTCCTAACATGTTACTGTTAAACCACTGACTGGCTGACTGAAACCCATTGATCTCCGTTTATTTAACTGGAGCAAATAGTTGAATACTTTCTTCCCACTACACCACCTCTACTGGGATGGGCAATAAACACATTAAAGTTGCACAATCCTTAATAAGGTCTTTCTGTGAAGTCATGTGGTTTATAGCTTGAGCCAACCACAAGCCCTCTCCTTTGGATTATAAGAGCTCCAAAAGTAGAGTCCTTTATACTCTTCCTGCATCTGTCTGCAAAGGAGAGCTTCCCTGATCTGACAACTCAGGTAAGAAAGTTTGAAAGAGAAACTAGGTTGATAATATTTTGCATTTTGGATACTTAGTATAACAAATCTTCAAGTTTTAACATAAAGGAAGCAATGGAATGACTAAGCCATACCTGATTATTATATTTATATGGTAATTTCTGCAGTAACTAATAAAACACTCATAACTTTCACAACCATCCATTTAAATGTGTTAAAGGACTAAGACATTGCATTATTAACACAATAAGAACAGATATTGCATTTATTTATTCTAAGATATTCAATCTTTATAAAAAGACAGGATATAATAAAGAATGCAGTTGGGATTGATGGATGTAGTTTTACTAAATCTTTACCTGTCCTGCTCTGAATACGAGAGAAGTAGAATAACGTACAATTTTAATAAACACCATATTTATAAGATGCTTAAATCTGTGTTTTTATATAATGGCCTATAAAGTAAATGGTTTTTTGATTGCAGTACACAACTCAAGTTCTATTCAGACATTATCTATTCTTTCCCTTGGTTAAAATGAGATGACATGATATGATAAGATATGATATAAAATTTTATGATATTCCATAACAGTTTAAGGATTTTCTAAGCTCTAATGTTCTTCATAAATCGTTTTCCACAGTTTTTCCACAACCTTCTAATAAACAATTGGTAATTATTCTGCTTTTCTCTCATTTTAGTTGCATGAGACATTTTTGAAATATTTAAACTTGAGAAATGTTTGCTTTATGTTTGCCAGAGATTGGTGAGAATTAAGCAGGAGGGGCTGGTCTCTATTTAAGGCTTACAGCAAACTTCGAATGTGAGACTTTAGTTTGTAATTTTGAAAAAAATACAAAATATATATATATATATATATATATATATATATAT
>NW_015150977.1:578991-584350 GCF_000732505.1 Cyprinodon variegatus | reverse complement strand
AGTGACAAATCCCTAGATTTAACTTGTTTTCCCATTTTAATATTAACTGGGTAAAATTGTTATAGTATTTATATGATTTTGATCTTTTATTTAGAATTTTCTGTATTTTTATACAGTCTAATTTCCTGATTGTAAATGAATATTCCCTGTTTGTGACTCTAATCTAGATACTAAAATGACAAATGGTCTGTATCTTTCTTATTTTTCAAGGGCTCTGCACTACAAAGCACTTTACACTACATTCAGTTATTCATACACTGATGGTGGTAAGCTGTATTGTAGCAACATGGTTCCTGGGGCAGACTAACATAGGTGAGTCTGCTATACCAACAGTTGCCATGGCAGGGGAAGTGTCTTGCCCAAGGACACAACGACTTAGATGGATGAGCATTGGCTTTTATCGGCAACCCCCCAATAACAGGACTAACTGTATCTCTTAAACCGCTGTCACATATCTAACAGAACTCTGACCTCCTTCTAAAGTCGGCTTTATTGTCAATTTCTTTCCATTCACTGGTCATACAAAGATTTTAAATTACGTTTCTCACTTTCCCATGCAGACATAGACATGCTTTGAAGTACAGACATGGACATATTTTAGACATATATAATAAAATTATTTGATATACAGACATACCACATCCAGACATTATAGTGCGAGACTGAGATATAGAACATATATCAAAATATAGAAATATCGAACATGTATCAAAAAATGTATGTGTATTATGTCTAAACTCATAGAATAAAGTTATTTTCAGCTAAAAGAAACTTGTAAGAGATATTAAAACTAGGTAATACGTACAATATCCAAATAAACAAATCTGAGAGTGCTTACAGTTTTATTTGCTATTACATCTTTTGAATATTTTCTTACACACCTGAGGTTACAGAACCAGTCAAATATCCAAACATCACAGCTTCAGTTTTTGGTTTACCATTTATAAAATTGTAACTTTATGCTTCAAGTAATCTCCCATACCACAGGTAAAGTCTCATGCAAAGAAACTAGAAATGACTTCTGAACATTTTTTATCCACAGGCTGAGAGTCATCAAACTTCTGATCGCATCTCATTGGAAGTTTGGTCAACAAAATGGCCTTGCAGTAAGTAACACTGATCCATTTTAAACTCACAGATGGTATAGCATGCAATAGTAGCACAAGGTGAGGGAGGAGCTACCTGACCACAGCTCCAACACAATGCTAAGAAGCACTCAGAAAGCCAAAATGCAATTTATGACTGTTTGTTGGTGCAACACACATACTGTAGGAACGCGGAATGATGCAAAGCCAACAAGAAACTGAATCAGCTGAAGCCAAACTCATTAGCAAAACTGTGACCATTTGCAGCAGACCCCTCAAAAACACCAGCAAAATCAAACAAACCAAATAAAATCTTTGCTGTTTTTTTCCAATACCATTGTTTTTTTAGGGAAAACATATTTTTTGGCCATTTAAATCTAATTTAACAGAATAATTTACTTTCAAATTT
Organism: Cyprinodon variegatus; assembly: GCF_000732505.1. NCBI lineage: Eukaryota > Metazoa > Chordata > Actinopteri > Cyprinodontiformes > Cyprinodontidae > Cyprinodon > Cyprinodon variegatus. Next base: position 582,856 of record NW_015150977.1, on the reverse strand, counting down.
TTTACATCCACTTCATCTTGCATGATGTTTATGATGGTTGATAATTAGCATATTAGGCAGTGTGCAAGTTGAAAAATGCCTTATGAAGTAGGAGTATGTCTTATTGGATAATAGCCCTGCTGGCTGAAGAGATCTGATGGGGAAACGCAGCTCGACGTATTTCCATGTGGAAAAAGCTGTTTTGCTGCAGGAGTCCTCCTCACTCTCCATCTCTCTGTGTGTGCTGTACGTTAACACCACCGCCAGCGGAAACACCCACCTACCCAACTGACAGACGTAATCTCAGTATACATCAGCCAATCTCATCCTCCCCTCTCTCATGACAAGGCGCGCATGAGTCCTATCATGATAAAAAGGTTCATTGAGCGACCTGAGTAACATGCAGAAACGGGGTGTCTGCAATGGTAACTGCATTATAGTTACAGTCAAAGTGATTAGTTAGATTACTCGTTACTAAAAAAAAGGTAACGGCGTTAGTAACCTCAACTGGCTCCTCTCAACGTGGAGGAGCAGCGGCTCTACTCTGAGTCCTCCCCGGATGACTGAGCTCCTCAAGCCCTATTGGTGTTATAAGTCCAGTCTAGTTTATTATTGATCAGAACACCAAGGTATTTGAAACTCTCCACAGTTTCTATGTTCTTCCCCTGGATGTTCAAGGGGGAGTGAGTTTGTGGTCTTCTCCTGAAATGGAGCACATCTTTGGTCTTACTGGTGTTAAAACACAGGTGGTTCTTCTCACACCAGTTCACAGAGTTCATGATGACCAATCGATACTCCAGCTCGTTCCCCTCAGAAACACAGCCTACAAAGGCAGAGTCATCTGACAACTTCTGAAGATGGCAGCTGTCCGTGTTGTAGGTGAAGACAGAGGTATAGAGGATAAAGAGAAACGGAGACAGAATGGTGCACTGGGGGCCCCAGTGCTGCAGACTGACACCTCTGACTGACAATCGAAAGCAGTGCTGAGGGTGGTTGGTGAGGTAGTTGATGGTCTAGGCAGCAAGATGTTTGTCCATTCCAGCGTCCTCCAGCTTCCTCCTCAGCAGTGCCAGTCTTACAATGTTAAACGCGCTGGAAAAAGTCAAAGAACATGACTCTTACAGTGCCCCAGGTGGGTGAGCACCGACTGCAGCAGGTAGATGATGGCATGCTCTAATTTTGGGCCAGTAAGCTGTCATGAACCGAGGACAGGGGGACCCAGTATTCAAGGAGAGACAGTCAGTAGGAAAGTTCAAAACGTTTATTAAATAAACAAAAAAAAACAAAAGTGGAGCTGTGGCTTGCAGACACTGCAGGATGGGGAGCGGGGCACCGCCCAATCACAGACACTCTGCAGGAGAAACACAGGTAAGTGACCACGATCAACTGACAAAGGACGATTATCTGAGTTGGCCACTTACCTGGTTTAACAGTCCAGTCCTAGAATGTCCCCAAGTGCTGCAGTNATCTTTTATTTAGAATTTTCTGTATTTTTATACAGTCTAATTTCCTGATTGTAAATGAATATTCCCTGTTTGTGACTCTAATCTAGATACTAAAATGACAAATGGTCTGTATCTTTCTTATTTTTCAAGGGCTCTGCACTACAAAGCACTTTACACTACATTCAGTTATTCATACACTGATGGTGGTAAGCTGTATTGTAGCAACATGGTTCCTGGAGCAGACTAACATAGGTGAGTCTGCTATACCAACAGTAGCCATGGCAGGGGAAGTGTCTTGCCCAAGGACACAACGACTTAGATGGATGAGCATTGGCTTTTATCGGCAACCCCCCAATAACAGGACTAACCATATCTCTTAAACCGCTGTCACATATCTAACAGAACTCTGACCTCCTTCTCAAGTCGGCTTTAGTGTCAAATTCTTTACATTCGCTGGTCATACAAAGAATTGAAATTACGTTTCTCACTTTCCCATGCAGACATAGACATGCTTTAAAGTACAGACATGGACATATTTTAGACATATATAATAAAAATATTTAATATACAGACATACCACATACAGACATTAAAGTGCAAGACTGAGATACAGAACATATATCAAAATATAGAAATATCGAACACTATTAAAAAAATGTATGTGGATTATGTCTGAACTCATAGAATAAAGTTATTTTCAGCTAAAAGAAACTTGTAAGAGATATTAAAACTAGGTAATACGTACAATATCCAAATAAACAAATCTGAGAGTGCTTACAGTTTTATTTGCTATTACATCTTTTGAATATTTTCTTACACACCTGAGGTTACAGAACCAGTCAAATATCCAAACATCACAGCTTCAGTTTTTGGTTTACCATTTATAAAATTGTAACTTTATGCTTCAAGTAATCTCCCATACCACAGGTAAAGACTCATGCAAAGAAACTAGAAATGACTTCTGAAAATTTTTTATCCACAGGCTGAGAGTCATCAAACTTCTGATGGCATCTCATTGGAAGTTTGGTCAACAAAATGGCCTTGCAGTAAGTAACACTGATCCATTTTATACTCACAGATGGTATAGCATGCTATAGTAGCACAAGGTGAGGGAGGAGCTACCTGACCACAGCTCCAACACCGTGCTAAGAAGCACTCAGAAAGTCAAAATGCAATTTATGACTGTTTGTTGGTGCAATACACATAGGAATGCGGAATGATGCAAAGCTAACAAGAAACTGTGATCAGTTGCAGCAGACCCCTCAAAAACACCAGCAGAATTAAACAAACCAAATAAAATCTTTGCAGTTTTTTTCCAATACCATTTTTTTTTTTTTTTTAGGAAAAAACGTATTTTTTGGCCATTTGAATCTAATTTACTCAAGGCCAGAATAATTTACTTTCAAATTTTTTACATCCACTTCATCCTGCATGATGTTTATGATGGTTGATAATTAGCAGTTTAGGCAGTGTGCAAGTTGAAAAATGCCTTATGAAGTACGATTATGTCTCATTGGATAATAGCCCTGCTGGCTGAAGAGATCTGATGGGGAAACGCAGCTCGACGTATTTCGATCTGGAAAAAGCTGTTTTGCTGCTGGAGTCCTCCTCCCTCTCCATCTCTCTGTGTGTGCTGTACGTTAACACCACCGCCAGCAGAAACATCCACCTACCCAACTGACAGCCGTAATCTCACTATACATCAGCCAATCTCATCCTCCCCTCTCTCATGACAAGGCGCGCACGAGTCCTATCATGATAAAAAGGTTAATTGAGCGACCTGAGTAAAGTGCAGAAACGGGGTGTCTGCAATGGTAACTGCATTATAGTTACAGTCAAAGTAATTAGTTAGATTACTCGTTACTAAAACAAGTTAACAGCGTTAGTAACGCTGTTACTTTCAACGCTGTTAGTCCAATCACTGGTTATAAGTCCAGTCTAGTTTATTATTGATGAGAACACGGAGGTATTTGAAACTCCCCACAGTTTCTATGTTCTTCCCCTGGATGTTCAAGAGGGAGTGAGTTGGGGGTCTTCTCCTGAAATGGAGCACCTCTTTGGTCTTACTGGTGTTAAGACACAGGTGGTTCTTCTCACACGAGTTCACAGAGCTCATGATGACCGATCAATACTCCAGCTCGTTCCCCTTAGAAACACAGCCTACAAAGGCAGAGTCATCTGACAACTTCTGAAGATGGCAGCTGTCCGTGTTATAGGTGAAGACAGAGGTATAGAGGATAAAGAGAAACAGATAACGAATGTGGGACTGGGGGCCCCAGTGCTGCAGACTGACACCTCTGACTGACAATCGAAAGCAGTGCTGAGGGTGGTTGGTGAGGTAGTTGATGGTCTAGGCAGCAAGATGTTTATCCATTCCAGCGATCATCTGACAAAGGATGATTATCTGAGTTGGCCACTTACCTGGTTTAACAGTCCAGTCC
>NW_015150977.1:575033-577284 GCF_000732505.1 Cyprinodon variegatus | reverse complement strand
TGTTCTCTGTTTTGGTCCCTCTCATTTCATACAGGTGTGGAAGCAGACTTGTAGGAATTACTATATATCTTCTGTGTAGGGTTTTTTTTGCTGTTATGTTCTATTTTTTATCTTTCCATGTATATGATTTTACACCCTAAATTATTTTCAATGAAGTTTCATACACAGCTACCAGGGGGAACCTTATGGCCACAGTCATAATGTTCTGCTTGTGAAAGCAAAGCTATTGCTAGCTATCAGCTAGCTGTGGGACATCAATTCCCAGATATATATTGGCAAAATAGGAAATGAACAAAAAACCCAAAAACCCAAAAAAAGCAGAAACAAAACATTCATGCCTAGGCACCCTAAAAAGACAATGCAAACAGATCATACAGACTGAGTGGTTAATTCTCTATGTCTTATCTAAGGAGATCTGAGTCATTGTAAGGTGCTTCAACTGGTCAGACATCAGATTCAGTCCTCTGGTTTAGATGGGACTGCTATAGGCATTTTTCTATGTCATTAGTAGAAAATTTGTTTGAGAAATCATTTTCATTGCAATTTACTGGACATTTTTCTTGCTTTTACAGGAAACCAAACATCTTGTTAAAATTTGGTGAAATAATTGCTAACAGTCATAAGATCGATTCAGAATGTCCTGCCATCTATGATTTGCCGACAAAAACAGAGAAGACTGGAAATCTAACCAAAGTCACTGTTGGCAGGAAAAATGAAAAGCCAAACAGAACCATCTTACTTGTTGGTGAGACAGGAAGAGGAAAATCTACTCTGATCAACGCTCTGTTTAACTACAGTATAGGAGTGAAGTTTAAGCATGAAGTCTGGTTTCAGATTGTGGAGAAAGAGCAGAGAAGTCAGAACTCAGATGTGATCGTCTATCAGATCTTTGGGTTTGAAGATCAAGTTCTGCCGTTCTCTCTGACCATCATTGATACTCCTGGATATGGAGACACCAGAGGGATCCAACATTATGATGAAGTCAGTCAGATATTACTCCGCTTCTTTCAGTCAGAGGGTGGAGTTCCTGACCTTCATGCAGTGGGTCTGGTGATGAAGGCAACTGATCATCTAGTCAGTGATCGACTGCAGTACATCTTTAATTCAGTGGTTTCTCTGGTTGGACCAGAAAACACCGTAGCTCTGATCACCCACTCTGATGGAATGCCTCCACATGAGGTCCTTAAAGCTCTAGAGAAGGCAAACATTGAATGCTCTAAAGATGAGAAGAACCAGATCATCTACTTCACGTTCAATAACCTGCAGAAGACCCAGAGAACTGAAGAAAATGAGTTTGGCTTAGAGAATGCATGTAGAGTCTCAGAGAGAGGAATTAGTCGAATAATGACTTTCCTGAAAGATATCAGCCCCAATAATACAGATCTAATGTATGAAACTGTGACAGAACGGGCCAGACTGACCGCCTGCATCCAGAACCTGGAGGAGAGAATCAGGTTCACTGAATTAAAGCAGAGAGATATAAACATGATAGATGAAGCCCTAAAGAAACACATAGAACAGAATAAAACTGAGCAGTTTACTGCAGAGGTAACTGAAGTTTATAAAACTCTAAAACAATTTAAATCAGGTCCAACCGGGTGGGTTTCTGAAGCAGCTGTCTACTGCACCTTCTGTAAGGAGAACTGTCACTATCCTGGATGTACAATGGGCTTAAGTCCAGAAAGGTGTGAAGTCATGAAAAATGGAAGGTGTACTTCATGCAGCAACAAGTGTCCCACATCGTGTCATGCCAAAGACAACTGGAAATATGTGATCAGAACCAGAAAAGTCCAAATCACTGAAAGAACAGTGGCACAGAAGTATGATCAGAATCTGGCAGTAGGTGAGAATAGGTTTGGTCTGTTGGAAAATCTCGTAAAAGAAAATAAACAGCTGTCAGCAGAGAAGATCCTCCTGTTGGATAAAGCCTATCAGCTTGCTCTTAAATTGTATGAGACCAACACAGTGAAAGCAAACATTACTTCCACTCATGTCCTGCTGGACTGTCTGATCCAGAAGATGAAGGAGAGAGGAGACCAAGCAAAGGTGAAGAAACTGGAGGAGATGAACAACAAGATGGATGACAGAACCAGAGCAGCGCTGATGGAGAGGTAAGTCCAACCAGAAAAAAATAAAGCTAGGATACAACAATAATTTCCAAGGAAAATATTTTTATGACAGATCTAAATGTTTGGAACATCATTACATAAAATATTTAAATATATTTTCCTGCTTTTGATTAAAACGTATT
>NW_015150977.1:565967-572229 GCF_000732505.1 Cyprinodon variegatus | reverse complement strand
AGATTGAGGTAGAGATTATTCTTTTGTTAATGAGTTTTATTTATTTTTATTTTATCCATAAACTCAGGTTTGGTTAGCAGACGGATGTTTATTGGATCAGATTGGTCCCATCATTACTGAATCATGATAGATGATGCAAACAGTGGAGCTGTTGAGGTTTGACCTTAAGTTGGAAATGCTGGTGAGAAAAGAATCCAGTAAATATCTGATGAAGATTCTCAGTCATCCAGGTCATAGACATTACGTAAAAGTAAAAAAAAAAAAACAATCCACTGGACTTGATTTCCAAGATTTGAAGACGTTTCGCTTCCCCTTCGAAACGTCTTTAAATCTTGGAAACCAAGTCCAGTGGATTGTTTTTTGTTTTTTTTTACTTTTACGGAATCCAGTAAATAGGATAATCCAAAATAGAAAATTGTCTTTGTAACTAATCATTGCTATTTAATACCAGTTTGCATGTTTGGAAAAAATGTCTGATCTTTCTTAAAATTGTGACAGTTTCTGATCCAGAAAATATTAAATAGTAAACATTAAAAGATTCATCCTTAAAGAGATATCCTTAAACTATAATACAGTTTTCCAAAATGACATTATAACAACATAGAAAACTAGAAGTAGTTTAGAAGTTGTGGTATTTTATTTTTCTCATCTTCAGTAAGAAGCAGGACTCTCCACTATTGCGTAGAGAGTTTTATTTCAAAACAAAATACAAGCAAAATAAACATACTCACATGTATGTTAAACTTAAGTGAACATTTAATTTGGAAGACTCTAATCAGCCTCACCTGAACCACCTGCTGCTGGTGCCACGTTCAATCTCCAGCCAATCAACATCGGAAACACCCCCCCTCTTTAGCCAATCATCTTTTAAGATCCCCTTTCATTTAGCCTCTGGCCCAGCTTCCCTCCTGCTCACCAGACAAACTTTCATCCACCTCTGCCCATCTCCATCCTCACGCTCAGGCTATTCTCAGTCTATCTCATCCTCCAGCTTATTCCACTACTCTAATAGAAAACTACTCTAATCCTTTTCCTAAATTACTTCTCCAAGCAAATATCCATTTACAGCAAGAAAATATTTTACCAGACTCCAAATGCCAAATAACGTATTTCATCCATGTCAATAAAACCTTCCTAATTGCATTTTTGTCCGTTTGTTTCTTCAGGTTGAAATCTGTTTGGTGTCCACCATAAATAAATAAACACAGACAAACATCCAGCCAGACAGACAGTCATGCATTCAAGGCATTGCTTAAGAAAGCTAGTACTATTATTTAAGATAACAACTGTTCAACCCCTAGAGGGCAATACTGAGGTGGTTTTAAGACAAATATTTGAGAACTAAAAAAATGGATTTGTAAATTTGGCTAAAATGTAATCTTGGATTATTTTTTACAAAGAAGTGGATGTTGGGGTGAGTAGATATACTTTCCCATAAGTTAGTATAACTAATAGAAAAAATAACTAAAGAAATAAATCAGACTGTGGGCCCAAATTAAGTTATTTAAATTTTTTTTTCAACATAATGGAGCCTAGGCGGAAATTCCACTGAAGAAACGCATTGTTTTTCATACATCCACCTGCGACACAGCCAATGCACAGCCATGCGCTGTGACTTCATTCAGATGACCGCGTTTCAACCCCCCCTCCAGCCCCTCCTCCACCATCTTAGCTAAAGCTTCATCAGAGCGTTATTCCTCCCGGACTCTTACTGCGTTCCCTGTCTCATCTCACCCGGTACGGCAGAAGACCGCCATGTTGATCCTGGTTCTGCCAGAGGTTTCTTCCCAACAGGGAGTTTTTCCTCTCCACTGTCGCTTCATGCTTGCTCATCATGGACAGGTTCTCTCATCTTGTGTTATCCAGCTGGACTTCCATCTTCCAGGTCTCTGAGTGAAACTCTAGCATCAGCTCACGCAGTCCACTGGATCTCTCCATACAGCTCAGCAGACCGTCTCTCCAACCAGCAGTCTACAGACTGACCAGCTTCATCTATCTCCACTCAACCAGCAGTTTCAGGCCTGAGGGGGAAACATCCCTGTTCTTTACTCCTGTTCATGCATATCTTTCAAAATTCAGCACTATGTTTCCTGCCGAGGTCTGAGCGCCAATGACAAAGTAATTGCATTAATACATTTCTCCTAATTTTCTTTTCTCTTTGTGTGAGTTTTTCATATTGAAATAAAGTCACTGCAGCAAAAACAGTAGATTATGATCCCTCTGAAATGGCAGGAAATTTTTTCTCTCGTTTTTCTCTACTTCTCTGTGTCAAGCACTGAGGAAGCATGAATTTTATCCATTCCTGGAACCACACCTGAATATCTGAAACATTATGTAGTCAAACCAGTTTAACCCTAAACTTCAGCAACTAACTTTAGTTGTAAATTGACTATTTGAAGCTTGACAGTCTAATGTGGATTAATTTGACTTCTTTCCTCCAGCCTCTGAGGAATAGTTGTCCTGGGGGTAAATCTTAAAAATAAAAATATATATATGTGTATATATATATATATATATATGAATTTAAAAATATGAAAGGATTAAATACCTGCAGTTAAACAAGGTGTTAAATCAGAAAATCAGCTGTTTAAGAGGAAGAACATTTAATGTCTGTTGTTTCTCATTATGATTGCAGCTTAAAGACGTATAGGAGCAGGATCCAGCTCACAGTTCATAAGAAGTCACATGATAACAGGTTCCACCTGTTCCAGGGTGAAGAATAAAAGGAGAAATCTGACTCTTCCTCGTTCTCTCTGGAGCACAGAGCTGTAAATTGACCATCATTGAAAGATAAGATCTCTGCAGCAAAGAGCCGAAGTGATATAGATACTGTAGACATAATTTAGAAACGATTAAACTGATAAAATTGTAATTTTACAATTATTTTTGTTCCTTATTCCTCAAATTTTTGGACAGATAACACATTTAACGTTTTTTCTTTTTATAGTTAGTCTAATAAATCAGAATACGAAAACAAACTAAAGGTTATGAATATGAACAAGCCTATACTGATAAGCCAATATTTCAAAACCAGCCCTGTGGTCGACAGACTCTCCTTAATGTGAAAAAAGATTCTGGTTCAGAATTAACACCAAAAAATTTATTAAAGATTTTGTTAACTGCACATGGTTCTGATATTCTGTCCTTCATGTACTGCCACAAATTTTCACAGATTAAAAGTTAGCAGTGATAGCAATGATTTATTGAAGGACAAGAGGTCGGTAATGATTGGGAGTTAATAGTTAGAGCTCTGAGATGAGGCGTGTTCTGAAAGAGCTTCCCACCTTCAATGGCTAAATGTGGTTTGAAGTTCCTCTCTAGAACCAGTCTGGGAATGAGGGACCATACATGTTCCAGAGAGGAAATAAAACTTTTTTTCCAGAAATTTAATCTCTGTTCATTGAAATTTAATTTTAAAGAAATAAAAGTAGGATGTTCCTGAACACGAAAAATATAAAAAAAATATGATATGGTGATTAATTACTTGCAGCAATCCGGGCTCCAGTGTTTAATTTTATGTGAGCAAGATGTTTTTATATTTGCTTTATTGATTTTAATTCTAATGCTAAATGACTTTAAAGACTGTTATGTTTGTTTTATGTTTGATTGTCATCCTGTGGAAAGTTAAAATTCATGTTTTTTGATGTGCTTTGACTCAGATTTCTGCTTGAGGCATTACCATGGCAACAAAGTGAGTATGACTAAAATGGAAGTATATAATAATCTAAAGAAAAAAAAATACTAAAAGGCAGATAAATATGGTTTTAATCATATTTTGCCAGACTACTCTGACCATGTCTGATGATGTCGGACAAGCTGTTGTTGTGAAACTTTAATATACTTATTGCCCATCCCGATAGGGGTTGTAATATCTTATTTGATCAGATATTATTCGAACTGTCATTTATTGTTTATGAACACGCCCTACTGGCTGTGTGCTAGAATACCAAATTAAAGTGTAAATAAAGCTGAAATCATGGTCAAACTGTCTTGAAGCCCAGAACAGAAGGACACAATTTTCAAGGCAGGACAGACAGTGGGATGATTCAAAGGGTTGATTAACCTCTTAACATCCACCTCATTTGGGGTAATTCTCGCCTATTTTGCATACCCAAATGGAAAAGCAAATAACTTAGGAACTGTAAGCCCAAATTACATGTGCAATGCATTATTTGAAAGCTAACACCCTCTAGTTTCCTAATATATAAATTAAAATTGGGTGACTAGAACACAGACCAACCTGCATCAGTTCAAACGTGACTCAAACTTGTTGTTTTTTTATTCTTGGAAATGATAGGTATTTTTTAAACAGCAGTAATAAAGACATTCTTGAGAAAATGCAGGTTTTATTGTATTATATTAGTTCTACATCATGTCAACCACAACCTCTAGTATGGGGCCAAAATTGTTGCTTTATTATTTGCAAATGTGTGTGGAGAGTTGTGTATTTGTATCTCGATTTGTGTGTGTGCAGTGGGATTTGAAAATGTATAAATGAAACCAAATGTGTGTGGAGATTTGTGTGTCTAAACAACAATCTGCAAATGTGTAACACTACTGTGGTTGTAATCAGGTTTGCAAATGTGTAAAAATACACAAATCTGTATTTAGATTTACAAATATGTACTGAGATAAAAAAAAATCCACAAGTCTCTTTTTACTGTGGGGTATAGAACTTTTGGTGTCAGCTTGGAGCTCCGCACAATGGCTCCACCTGCTGGTAAAAATTTTAGCAGTGGAATTTTATGCATTCTTAATTATTACCCCCACTTACCCAATTACTCTCGCCGGCGACCCAGTGCGTTTTTAGAGGTTAAAAAATAAACAAGCGGATCTGCAGTGGCTGCAGTTGTAGCGGGGCACTGTCCATCACTGCAAACTGGTAGGAGAAAAACACAGGTAAGTGAAAATTATAATCTGACAGAGAATGATTATCCATGTCAGTCACTTAACTGGTTTGACAGCTCAGTCAACCACCTACCTCAAGAATTAAGTAGGCTCCATTTAGATGCAGTGGGCACCGCCCAGAATGAACCAGATGCTGCGGTCACAGAGGAAATGCAGGAGTCTGAGCCATGGTCAGAGAAACAGATCAGAACAGAAAGGCTTAATGGTCCAGGACTCTGAAGCTGGTCCGGGGTTCCAGGAGTCCACTGAGTGCTCAGGCAGAAGGTTCTGATGGTAACAGACAAGCTCAGAACTGGTCAGGATTACAGGAACACTATGAAAACACAAAAAAACTTGCTTTCTCCACTAACCCAAGACAGGAACAGGGACACTCAGCAGACAAGAGGCAGAACATTATCAGGAAATAGCAAAACGGCCCCGATGTTGGGTTTCCTCATCTATCTACAAAAAGCTACAAACCCTCTAAAGATCTGCCTCTCCCGAAATCTATAACTGCTCTTTAAGAAAGGGGAGGAGCGGCCTAGTGTTTAGGCCATAGAGCTTGGAATCCTGAGATTCTGGGTTCTAACCCCCACAGACTGACAGTTTGGGTCTCTGAGCAAGACCCTTAACCCCACACTGCTCCCCGGGCACCCCACAGTGGCAGCGCAGTGCTCCCCAAGGAGATGGGTTAAATGCAGAGGTAAATTTCTCCAATACGAGATCAATAACATTCTAGTATTCTTAGAATCTTCCCCCTAGACAACAAAATTCCTAAATAAAGTAAAATCAGACCTTCAAAGGTCATAATAGGGCATATTAGCAGATAGTCAAGATACAGACTTGAGCATTGTAATGTCCCTCTAGTTGACTTGAGTATGATGTGAACAGAAACACACAATGTGCAGTAACACACAGTTTTGTTTTTGTGACTTATGGGGACATTTCATTGACTCGGCATCCATTTTATATGACCTAACCCTAACTATTACCAACATATACCTAACCCTTACCGTAACTGAATTCCCACCATACTCTTAAACCTAACCCTGGCTCAAAGAAAATAACTTTACCATATGGGGACCAAGATTTAGGTCCCCATAAGGAAATACAGTAGGACTCCATGACGTGACTGTGTAAACAGATTAAAGTCCCCACACTGTTATTAAATAAATTCCATAAACACACACACACACACACATCCACACACCAAAACTCTTATTCCCAAAACCAACACAAGAATCATGACAGTAACTTTTCTTCTTCTCTGTATATCTCCAAAAGAATCCACCCAGCCTACTGAATTATGGAGGAACGCCCCAGATTTAAAATGGGGACTTTGTCTTTTAAGGCTTGGATGTTTTGAGAATATGTC
>NW_015150977.1:564026-565383 GCF_000732505.1 Cyprinodon variegatus | reverse complement strand
CCCTTTCCAGCAACCATCACTCCAGTGTTCTAATGGTACAATGTGCTTGCTCATTGGCTCAGAAGGCTAATTGATGATTAGAAAACCCTTGTGCAATCATGTTCACACATCTGAAAACAGTTTAGCTCGTTACAGAAGCTACAAAACTGACCTTCCTTTGAGCAGATTGAGTTTCTGGTGCATCACATTTGTGGGGTCAATTGCTAAGAAATTGAAGATTTCCTACAACGGTGTGTACTAGTCCCTTCAGAGGACAGCACAAACAGGCTCTAACCACAGTAGAAAAAGAAGTGGGAGGCCGCGTTGCACAGCTGAGCAAGAAGATAAGTACATTAGAGTCTCTAGTTTGAGAAACAGACGCCTCACAGGTCCCCAACTGGCATCTTCATTTAATAGTACCTGCAAAACACCAGTGTCAACATCTACAGTGAAGAGGCAGCTGCGGGATTCTGGACTTCAGGGCAGAGTGGCAAAGAAAAAGCCATATCTGAGACTGGCCAATAAAAGAAAAAGATTAAGATGGGCAAAAGAACACAGACATTGTACAGAGGAAGACTGGAAAAAAGTGTTGTGGACAGATGAATCCAAGTTTGAGGTGTTTGGATCACAAAGAAGAACGTTTGTGAGACGCAGAACAAATGAAAAGGTGCTGGAAGAATGCCTGACGCCATCTGTTAAGCACGGTATAGGTAATGTGATGGTCTGGGGTTGCTTTGGTGCTGGTAAGGTTGAAGATTTGTACAGGGTAAAAGGGATTCTGAATAAGGAAGGCTATCACTCCATTTTTCAATGCCATGCCATACCCAGTGGACAGCACTTGATTGGAGCCAATTTCATCCTACAACAGGACAATGACCCACACCTCCAAATTGTGCAAGAATTATTTAGAGCAGAAGCAGGCAGCTGGTATTCTCTCCGTAATGGAGTGGCCAGCCCAGCAACCAGATCTGAACCCCATTGAGCTGTTGTGAGAGCAGCTTGATCGTATGGTACGCAAGAAGTGCCCATCCAACCAATCCAACTTGTGGGAGCTGCTTCTGGAAGCGTGGGGGGGGATTTCTCCAGATTACCTCAACAAATTAACAGCTAGAATGCCAAAGGTCTGCAATGCTCTAATTGCTGCAAATGGAGGATTCTTTGATGAAAGCACAGTTTGATGTAAAAAAAAAAAAAAAATCTTATTTAAAATACAAATCATTATTTCTAACCTTGTCAATGTCTTGACTCTATTTTCTATTCATTTCAGGAAAACACAAAATTGTTTGGGTGACCCCAAAATTTTGAACGATTGTGTATGTATATATATATATATATATATATATATATATATATATATATATATATATATATATATATA
>NW_015150977.1:548265-559839 GCF_000732505.1 Cyprinodon variegatus | reverse complement strand
TCACCCCTCGTGGGGTGGTATGTGTCATCCTCAAGCTCGGGTCCTCTACCTGAGGCCTGGGAGTTTGAGGGTTCTCTGCAGTATCTTAGCTTTTCCTAGGACTGCACTCTTCTGGACAGAGACCTCTGATGTTTTACCTGGAATCTGCTGTAGCCACTCTCCCAGTTTGGGGGTCACAGCCCCCAGTGCTCCAATTACCACTGGCACCACTGCTGCTCTTACTTTCCACATCTTCTCTAGCTCCTCTTTCAGCCCTTGGTATTTCTCAAGCTTCTTGATGTTGCTGTCGCTTGGGATGCCACATCTAACACTTCTTCCTTCTTCTGCTGTTTGTCGATCAACACATGCGTACATGTAAACAAACATATACATACCTACACAAACACATCAGGCCAAAATCCAAACATCATTACACATTGGCATTCAAGAGAACTGCGACCCTCCAAAATCCCCAGTTATCAGTGCCACTGTCCAACACCACCAACTCCACCCGCTCCCCCCACCGGTGTACAGGTTGAAAAACATCAGTTTGAGCTTTTTTTAAACAGACTCATGCTTGGACATTGCTTCAATTCTTTTTGGAGTTTATTCCTGACCTTTACACCACTGACTGAAATGCACATTCTCTTGATGGTGGTTCGAACTCTCAAGGTTCTGAAGTTAAGGTTTTCCCTATAGTCATAGCCCCTCACTCTAGCAGAAAACACCTTTTGAATATTTCCTGGTAGTGTTTTATTTCTAGCTTCATACATAAACTGAGCTGTTTAAAATTCTACCAGATGTGGGAGTTTGAGGAGGCAGGACTAGTATGATCGGAGAATCCTGCCTTATGAACCATTCTGATGGCTCTAAAGTTTTACAGGTGTGGTGAATAACTGTTATATTCAGTTCCCATCCAGTGCTGTGTCCACAGAGCTGTTTTGGTTTGGAGTTTTTGTTTTTGTTCTCTCACCTTCATTTTCAGGGTGTGCCAGGCAGATGAAGCTCCCAGCTGGCACTCATCAGCCGCAATCAAGGAAGCAGTATTTAGAGGAGTGGATTCTCCGAGGCAGACAACAGATGGTTGCCTATACCAGTGGTAACTGGGTTCCTCCTCAAAAGACTTCCAAGTCAGTTGAACTCGTTTTCATCCTCTTACTTACCAGTCGTGTCTCTTTGATTCCCTTTAGTTTACCTCCTGCTGAAGGCTCGTTCCTGGTCTTCCCTCAACTGCGCTTTCCACTCCTCCCAAAAGGCTTCCTTCCAAGATCCTCTGAAGTCGAGCTTTAGAGAACCAGTAACTTTAGTTAAATTATTCTTTACCCTCTTTGAAATAACTATCAGTGAATAGAGATGAGGATTCCAATAAATGACTTTTGGTCATACTTGGTGATCAAAATATAATGAGCATATGAGGAACACATGAACACTAATGTTATATCAGTGTTTAAACCCTTAGTGAAATACAGTTTGTCCAAACTTCAACAACAGCTCAAAACATATTACTATAGCATAGCATGCGATCCATCTTGTTAGCTTTGTCTTTCGTCATCAGTAAACACGTGAAATTATCAAAATCATGGAAAATATATTGTTTTTTCTGTCCCTATTGGTGCCAGACCTGCAAACCTCTGTCCATGTCCATTTGAAAGGCTTGAGTTTTCATCCAGCAGCTTAGCACGGCATGCTAACCATCTTGACCTGTAAAGTGCACTCTGTGGAGGATTTTGTATTGTATTAATTGTAAATTCGCGCTTCTAGTCATGTTAAAAGTTCTTAGACATATCTGAGCCCAGATGTTTTGTTCAAAGCTGACTGATAAATCCTCGCCCATTTCATAATAGGAAGAGATATTGTATCATCCAGTTTAGTCAGTGTCCTGTATAATTTAGACCGTAGTTTGGGGGGGTTTAACTCTAGGAACTCTGATATATCAGTTGAAATTTGTAAACCTCCATCAATATGCTTAAATTTTTTTTCTAATCATAGCTTTAATTTGTTCCTATTCTAAGAATTTATTTTTGTTAATGGCATTTTGCAAATTTAATCTAGTAAATGTCATAAACTCCGTACTTTCAAATAAATGATTCAGATATGTAATACCTTTATTCTTCCAGTACGGAAAGTTTATCATATTATTTTATTGTAGAATGTCAGGGTTATTCCAGATGGGTGTATGGCTGCACGGGATAAGTGATAAGTGGATTTTAAGAAATTCCCACCATGCCGTCAGGGAAAAGCTGATGTTAATATTTTTTAAACACGAGTGCCACTTGATATTAGAGCTAATAAATGGAAAATCTGAAATTATGATATTACTGCATATTTCTTGTTCTGTGTCTATCCAGGGCTCATCTAAGGGATTATGTTTTATCAATTTAGAGATGTATTGTAATCTATTAGAAGTTTTGAAAGTTCCAAAGACACTTAGAGATGGAAGAATCTATAGATTTAAACCAGTCGATGATGTTTTATTGGGGATCATTGAAAATAAGTAGTTAATTCTGGGTAAGACCATCACTTTAATTGAGGCTACTGTTAGGGTTGTTAAGTTTCCCCAACTTTAACCTGTAAAAAATGCTCTGCAACCATCCTCTGTTTCTGCTGCTACTAAAATGTCATCTACATAGACAATAATCTGGCTGTCACATTTGGGAACAAAATCATCCAGGCATGCCAGAATAGCTTGGGTAAAAATAGTAGGGCTATCTGCAAAGCCTTGGGGAAGTCTGGTATATGTATACTTTCTACCCTCAAATGTGAAAGCAAACCAATATTGAGAGTCAGGATGAATTGGTACTGAGAAAAAAGCATTACTTAAATCAATAACTGACAAATACTTGTTTTCAGGGCTTAAAGTGTTTAACAGAGTGTGCGGATCAGGAACATTAGGGGCTCTGGTCTGTACAGCTTAATTAAAGCTTGCAGGTCCTGAATCATTCTCCAATCTTTTTTATTAGCCTTTTGGACTCGAAAGATGGGAGTATTGCATGGGGAATCAGGGCATGGTCTGATTATTCCTGCCATGAGTAATTGTTTTACAACTGGTCTGACACCCTGCTGTGCTTCCTTCTTTAGAGGGTACTGTTTTATTCTGGGCCTCCATGGTGATTTTGGTTGAATGGTAACTGGAGAAATCGTTGTAATCAGACCTACATCTGTTGGGCCTGTTGACCATAACTGCTGAGGAACATTTTGTAAATCCAGTTCCTCTCTTTCAGTTAGAAAAAGTTCAGTTTGTCACTCTAACTCATGTACTCAAGTCTGCTTAGGCCAGTTGAAACGCTAAAGGACCAACCACAGTGATTTGGAGGTGTGTAATCTGTAGCTGCGTCTGCTACTTGTAAACGGGGGCCAGTCTTTTCACTGTGTTTCACTAGAACGGAAAAGTGATATATGTGGCAGCCATGGGAATCTGTACAAAGGCTGAAGCTCTGAAGGTAACAAAACAGTTGCAGCAGCAAATAAGACTCCATCAGTGTACAAATATAGACAGCTAATTGGGACAACCTCGTTTCTCAAAAATTGCTGTGCATAGACTGTGTCTGGACTCTGAGAAATATTCATAGTGACATGGAGTTGACTAAGGGGCATTTCATGTTCTGGCTTAGTGAGGGTTTGTTTAGCCATTTGCATTAAATTAGAAAGTCAGAATGGGTCCCTTTTGTTCCAGGTGTTTAAAGCATAATAAACAGGACTCTCGGTTGATGAGGCGAGCATCACCTGTTCAAATTTTTCATCAGTCATGTCACCTTTAACAGAGAATACGGCTATCCCTAATTGCTCCATCAAATCTCTGCCAAACAGGTCAATAGGACAAGATGGGGACAAGACAACTGAGGAATATCATTCCCTGCTAGAAATGGGATCCCTAATTTTAGCCTTTTGTGAAAAACACTCTCTGGTAACCTGTCCGTTGGCTGCTTTGACCCAAATGGAATCATGAGTTTTTTTCAGTTTTAAATCATCTTTAACACAAGTTCTACATGCACCAGTATCACATAGAAATGTCACCTTCCTGCCATTTACAAAAATGTCAACATATGGCTTAACAGTCAAGGCATTTAGCAACTCCCAAGCACCAAAAACATCAACTGATTCTTCATCTAGTCACGCCTCAGTGAAATGGTTTTCTTGTTACCTCTGACATAAGACTGTTCTGCACTGTCAGGACAGTCTTTTTCCCAGTGGTTTTTTGATCCACAATTAAAACAACCTTCATCATATCTCTGGTTCCTCTGATATTTTCTATTCCATCCTCCTTGACCTCTCTGTTGACCTCTAAATCTGCTACCACCCCTGCGCTGGCCACCTCTACCTCTTCCTCTATTTTCTCTCACAAACACTTCTAACTCATCTTGGTTAGTGTAAAACACTTCTCTTCTTCCTCCAGTTCCACTTCCCTGTTTCCTTGGTAACTTCAGCTGCATGTCAAGTGTACTCCATTATCCTTACAACATCAGCTGTTCTGTGCTCTAACAAATGCTTTCTGATCCAGGAACTAATGTGTGCCTGGAACCCATTCATTAAACCCTTTTAAGATGTGCCTGATAGGTACTGTCCTTATCACCATCATAAGGAATGCCACTGTGAGCTCTGAATTCTTTTTCAAATCTAATTTTGTAATCATCCACATTTTCTCCTGATTTTTGTAATACAGTGGACAAATGGGCATAATCAGCCCTCTTTTTAAATTCAGTGCGCATGGCATTGCAAACAGCAGCCCACTGAGTCTGTAAAGCTGTTCTAACTGTTCCATTGAGATCTCCTGGGCCATAAGGAATAACTCCAACATTTTGATCTCTCCCTGTGTACTGGCTACCTATTCGTCCCGACAGAGTAGGACCAACAGCACAAAACAGTGCTTGTCCAAATGCTTGTCCATTTAGTTTGTAGGATATATAAATTCCTTCCATTCCTAAAATCCACTGTACCGCATCCTCCTGTGGACTTGTGAGATCTTCAACTGCACTTTTTGCTTCATTTAAAGTCCATGGCCTGAACACTAGCATTGTTCTGTCCTGTGCATTGTTGGATAGGGGATTTGGGACTTCTATCAAAGGCATTATTCTATCAAATTCCTTAGACAGTTCACCGAGTTCTGTAGCTAAGTTTTTATAAGAAGATTGGACGGTGGAGTCTTCAGTTTTCAGCCTTTGTCGGGTATCATAACCATGCTGGTATTTCTGTTCGCATTTTACTTCTTGTTTTGCTGCTGTTGATGGTTCTGGAGCAGCAACAGCTCCAGTTTCATTAGGCAGTAGGCCTTCTTTGAACAATTTCATTGTCCTCTGGACGGACAAACATCACCTGGTTTTGTTGATCAGAATAGGGAGGCGGAAACTTATTATCTTTATTTTGTTTTGCTTTTTTTTATTGCCTCACGCCGGTTTTGGGCCTGCTCTAACCAGCTTTTTGCACGTTTTAACTGGTCCTCTTTTTCTTTTTTCTTTTCCCCAATTTTAGTGCTGACACTAATTTCAAGTTTTTGCACCACAGTTTGCCACTGGTCAACTGTTAATTTTCAACTAACTCCATATTTCCTTTCCCTTTATCAAGATATTTTAAGTGGTCTGGGTTTATTCGACCCATATATTTTTCATCTCCTTCATGCAAAGGTACTTTGCTTTGAGGTTTTCCCATTTTAAATTTTTTTAATTTTTATTTAGGCCTATTTTTTATTTTATTTAATTATTTTTATGTTATTTTATTGTTTATTTTTTTTATTTCACTACTCTGTGTTGTGTTATTATTATTATTATTATTTATATCTATATCCAGTTTACACTTCTATTTTGCGCACACTGGGGACTCAAATCCCATAACCTAGGTATCCTTAGGGCTCCAACAGCCTTGTTCCAAAAGCGCTTCTCTCAGGGACTTCAACCCTTTTTTTTCCTTGGTACCTTTACCTTATGGCTTTATCAGCCTTGCTCCGAGAGCACTTTTATCAGGGACCTCAACCCTGTGATTCCCTTGGTACCTTTACCCACTACACTCCTAAAAGCTCCAACTCAAATGAGCTGCTCCAACCGACAACAAGCACTAAGGACTAAGTCTTAAAAATAGAGTTGAGCACCTTACGGACTGAATGGATCAACCTCTCCCAAGCACCTCCATGGTGCGACACTGCCGTGAGGTGAAAACCCGTTTCACACTTCTTTGTAGCAGTACATAATTTATGAGTTTGTGGTAAAGCTTTTCTATGGCCTTCCTTAATTCTCCTTAAGCACCCACAAAGTTAGTGCCATTATCTGAACGGATTTCCAGGACTTCACCAATAAACCTTCTGACACCGTTAATAAATGAGTCTGTGTCTAAAGATGACAATACTTCAAGGTTTATGGCTTGTATCGCCAGGCAGGTAAAAATGAGCCCATACCTTTTGACCAAAGCTCTTCCACGCTTGACCTCAAATGGTCCAAAGCAGTCCAAACTACCTCTACTGAAAGGAGGCTCATCAAGAGTAATTCTGTTGTGAGGAAGATCAGCCATTTTTTGATGTCCAGGAGCAGAAGTCAAACGACGGCAGATAACACACTTGAATTAGCAGAAGGTGATTCCATAGGACACACCCCCTCCTCATTTGCATAGTGAGGCAGAAATGCAGACAGAAATGTAAAAAAAAA
This sequence comes from Cyprinodon variegatus, assembly GCF_000732505.1. NCBI lineage: Eukaryota > Metazoa > Chordata > Actinopteri > Cyprinodontiformes > Cyprinodontidae > Cyprinodon > Cyprinodon variegatus. The sequence goes on along the minus strand of NW_015150977.1, from coordinate 553,231 downwards.
GGGCAGGCAGAAATAAATAGCAGCGAATAAATAACTAGGGTAGATAAATACAAAGGAAGAATAAAACAGACAAAAATAATACAACATGCACATAAATAAATACTTAAAATATAAGTAATTAAAAAATAAAGTTGAAGATTATAAAGCACAAAAAAATAAATAAGGTAAATATTACAAAGGCAAATACATGAGAAGCTAATTAAAAGAGTTATTTACATTTATGTCTCACTGTATAATTTAATTTCTACAAACATTTATTTGTTTATTGTATTTTTGGTGGCAATTAATTGTATGCTTATTTATTTATTGAGCATTTATTTATTTCTGTATTTATTTTTAAATATGGCAGAGTTGGTCCTCCATTTGTGTGTGCTTACAGATTGATCTAGACATTTGCAAATCTTACTACAGATGTGTAAGTCTGAATACAGATTTATGGATTTTTTACACATTTGCAAACCACCTTACACACACAATAGTTTTACACATTTGCAGATTGTTTTACAGACACATCAAATCTCCTCACACATTAACAGTTTAATTTACACATTTTTAAATCCCACTGCACACATACAAATCAAGATACAGATACACAACTCTCCACACACATTTGCAAATAATAAAGCTACAATTTTGGCCCCATAGTTGCGCCGTGTGTCTTCATTCAGATGACACCGTTTTAACTCGAAGTGAGCTTCGGATTCCCGCTCGGGCTGCCACTCAGATCCTATCCTCTGACACACCTGTTGACCCAAGCAATGCTGCAGATATTAGTGGCTCCGCCACGCCCTGTTTCCTTGTCTCCAAACATTTCTGTGTTTCAGCGATCAGCAGTCAGCTGGATCGCTCTGCGCTCAGCTCACTGACACTGAGATGCAATGAATAATGATGAATTTGAACAGAGCCCATATATGTATTTCCTGTTGGTACAGACTGACCCATAAGCAGCGCCTCCTGCTGTCTGATCAAGGGTACTACCGAGAAGTCACAGATCATTTTTACTAGTGTGACATTTGTGTCAAAAGTAAAAATGAGGGCGTAACTTGTAACGTTTAATTTGTGACTCAGAGCAGCAGGTTTGTGCAGTTGTATTCATTGATTTGTATTTGTGATAAGGAAAATATATATATATATATAAAAATATATAATTTATTTTTTTGAAGATTTGAATACATGTGTTTGAATTTGTTTTGCACCATTTCTTTGAGATCAACTGTAACAAAGCTAAATGGAAGACATTTTTGATGTATAACTCATGGAGAGAATTAGAAGAAGACTAACTTTTTTAAGTGTGACAGATAAAAAAAAAATCTGCACTTACAAAACACCAGACTTACAAAGCAAAAGTAATTTAGCAACAATAGTTCCATTTGAAGCTAAACTGAGAATGTAAGAGGTTTTTGATGTGCAACTGGTACAACAGTAATTGTACTGAAAAATTTTTTTTGGTATTCTACAAAACTTGGAATGTGACTCTCTTTACAACTTCAAATTCACACTTACAATACACGCGTAGTTTTGAAATGAAAAAACCTTCATACACTAGTTTTATCCAAATAAAGCCGTAAAAATGGAGGTGTTAGGAAATGTTTAACTGTACGTCAATTTCCTTTAAAATATATGCATAATTATAAATCTTCAGGGTAAATCACTTGCTGTTTTATTTAATTTCTTTACATTAATATTCAGTGTTTTTCCAGTCACTCGATTAACAGTTATCTAATGTATTTAATAAAGTAAAGGACTGCTTTTGGTTTCACAGTCTTTTACTCTTGCAATTTTACGGTTTTTTGCTGTATATTTTACTGACTTCTTTTTTTACAGTGTATATTATCATTGTATATCTTCCTATATAACCTTGTTACTAAAAAAGAGTGCAGGCTATTTCCATTTTTTAAGGCTTAAATCTTAGAATGACTGGTCAAGACACCATTAATTTATCCCTGAACATATAGCTCTCAGGAAACTAAAACTTAAACACAAGAATATTATGATATTAAATACAAGAAAAACATAAATGTACTCTACTATAAATCCCTTAGAAAAAGGGAAAAAAAAGTGGGGACAGGACTACAATAATCCAACAGAAGTACTGCACAGTGTCAGAAACTACTTTCAACACAAGACCTCCACAACTGTTGGAGTTGATGACTGTGCTTAAGAGTGTTCTTTCACTGTATCCCTGTGGTCTCAGGAAGTTTCTGTTTTGGACTGAAGCAAAATATGAAGTCTTTTATGATCATATCAAACAATTTTTTAATCACAGCTTTCATAACATTTTTTTTAGCTCCAGCTACGTAAAATGTTCCTTCTTTACCTTCCTTCAATTCCCTCTGAATCCATGACATTGATAAGCTTCTATGATTAGGTAATGGTCTAAAATGTTTGCATAGCCATAGACTTAAAAATGAATTACTGAACAAATTCACACATGGATATAAGTGCTTTCAACCAAACACAAAACAGAATCATCCAATGGCCACCCAAGTTCAGAGGATACTGTCACATGTCTTCTGATGGCATCTTTATCTGTTGGATACAGTATGTGTTATCCCAGGTCCATTATTTATAATTCAATCTAGTTTATTTATATTTTTCACCAACTCACAACCCTTCATTTCAAGGTCCTTTACAGAGACAATTCATCCAGATCATACAGTTAAATCAGTTTAAAACCGATTAGGTGGTAAACTGCCCAATCTAGCAACACTGTTCCTCTCCTCTCTTCTGCTCTCTGAGCTGTGCTAACCACCCTTGACCCATCCCCTCCCACCCCCACCTTTCCCCCATCCCAGAGAGACAGTTCTAGTTTCCTATTAATAACACTATCAATTTATTAATTTTAGGAAGAAATAACAGTATGGGGAGGCACTCTTGACTTTTAAACATGATGATCATCTGTCTTTCTGGATTAAATATGAATAAATATGTAAAAATAAATGAAACTAATACTGTCCAAGGTCCCTAAATGTTATCTTGATGCAATATATTTCTTCTTATCTACGAGCTGGAAATGTCCCCAGATTTGATTTCAGAAATCTGGTCACCTTACATTTGGGTCCTCTTCAAAACTCCACCAAAGATGACATTTACTAATTATACATACATTTTATATGAGTTAAAATTGGAAGTTTACTGGATTTACTTAATTAAGTGGATACTTTTATCTGAGCATTTCTTCAAAGTCATGTGATTTAACAGCATTGAGCTAACCACCTCCCCTCTGCTTTGGACTATAAAAGCTCTGAAAGCAGTGCCTTATGTAGGCTACTCTTCCTGCATCTGCTTGCAAAGGAGAGGTTCGCATACAAAGGGGCTAAGGTAAGAAAGTTTACATTTTAAATATACTATATCACAAATCTGTATGTTTTCATATAAAAGAAGTAATGAAATTAATAACCCAAACCAAGTTATAATATTCATACACTGTTTTTGAAAATAAGTTAATATCATAAATCTAAACGTGTTAAATGCATAAATACAACAAAAATAACAACACAGTGAGAAAAAATATCTCATTAGTTCTTAAAAGATAGTCAGGAAAGGATAAAGAATGGCAATAACCTTTTAAACAAAAGAAATGTAATTTTTAATCATCTGTCTGCTTTAATTTTTTTAAGTAACAGTGCTTTACACACGCTTACAGCATTAGACTCAATTAATTGATGTCATTTTACCTTTTACTTCTTTCAGTTTTATTCTGTGTTTAATGCGAGGGAAGTGGAAAAAAAATTTATTGGAGACAACAAAAGAAGAAAATATGTTCTAAATAAGGTGATTGCTCACATTTCTTTTTGGAGGTCTATGAAATAGTTAGTTTGGATTTTTGTTCTCTTTTTGAAGGATTGAATGTCACAAACTATGCAGCTGTGTTCTGTTAGGGTGTTGTCTGTACACTTCCTCAATGTAACAATAGTTGAATAACCAGTAAGGACTCGTTTTTGAGGTGTGGTGTTCTAGACCAGGGATTTTTCCATATGTAAGGTAACAGGAGAAGGGCTTACCATTCTAATTTATTCTTGTTTAAACACCCTCCTTTTTATTCATTACAGAAATACACAGGAGTGTGCGACCTACATCTATGTCTGACGTTTTTCAGGCGCATAAGACATATTTTGGATGTTCAAACCGAAAAATATCTGGTTTATGTAAACAGGAAGTTTTGGTCTTTATTTGTAAAGGTTTCCCTGGAAACTTCAGAGGCGAGGCTTCAGTTTAGAACCAAGCAGGGATACTTTGCTGTTTTTTAACTGAAGCATTCACAAATAAAATTTCTTGGACATATCGTAACCTGATGCTGTTTCATCAATAGTTTCACTTTTGGAGCCTTAATTTTTTTACCTTGCGGTCTTAAGTGTCACATATCCCTTATTGTGGATAAGGACTTATTTAGCTGTGCAGTGGTTTACCATCCAAATGGTCCAAATATTACTTTTTAAAGAATCATAATGACTTCTTATCAGATTCTTTAAAGATAAAGGCTAGTAATTTTTGGAGATTTTAATATGGATGTTTATGATAATGCTGACCTCTTTCCTAAAAATTCCATTAGCGTTTCTGACTCTTTGAATTTTATTTAGTAAATATTAGGACCTACTTATTCCAAAGGACATACTTTGGACCTATCTCAAACAGTTTTCCTCTCAGTTTTCATTTTAATTCAATTCAATTCAGTTTATTTCTAAAGCACCAATTCACAACACATGTAATCTCAAGGCACTTTACAGTTCAACCAGATCATACACAAGTTTTTTATCTAAGGAAAACCAGTTGATTGCATCGACTCATTGACTCTAAGGCAATCCATCAAACTAAGCATGCTTTCAGTGACAGTGGAGAGGAAAAACTCCCTTTGAACAGGAAAAAACCGCCAGCAGAACCAGGCTCAGTGTGAGCGGCCATCTGCTGAGGCCCACTGGGGTTCAAGGAGACAGAAGCAGACATAGAAAAAGCAGCAGAGATACAA
>NW_015150977.1:543457-547785 GCF_000732505.1 Cyprinodon variegatus | reverse complement strand
GATCTCTGATATCAGATGGAGCTTGGCCATTTAAGGCTTTATATGTGAGGATTTTAAATTCTATTCTGGATTTAACAGGAAGCCAGGATAGGAGAGATATAATCTTTAAAAAGGGATTTAAATGACAGGTCCTGATAAAAAATAACACCAAGATTTTTCACTTTATCATATGAAATCAGTTTAATCCCATCCAAATGAAGTGAATGACTAATTAGCTACTTTTTCAAAGACTATAACTTCTGTTTTGTCTGAATTCAGGAGCAGAAAGATTAAAGTCATTTCTTGCTGAGATTTTTTGTTGATGGACAAGATTCACACAAGACATTTGTTAAAAAATATTGTTGGAAGAAAATAATTAAATACAAAAATCTGTGCCACATATAGGTGAATTAATTGAGGATTATGTGCTAAAAAAGGTGGCCTGTCCTGGTTGGCCTGTTTTACTTGTGTTTGTGATCTTAACATAACTAGCAGTACTTGTGTAGTGAACACAAAGGCAGTTCACTTGGCACATTGTGTCATGCACTCAGAACGTTGGACCCAGAGTACAAGCAGACAGCACAGAGATATATCAAGTCAAGTGCTCAACAGCAGGGGAAGGGAAAACTGGATCCATTGTAGAAATAGAAACTCAGGTTAGTGACTTAGAAAACTCAAAGGGGCCATGACTATGAGCATAGGTCACTAAACTGGTTCTGATCATAAATAGCAATTGTTAACAGGTGGATCAGATGAACGATAATGAGCAACCGGGCAGATTAGACAGGTGAATAAAATGAACCATTAAGCCAGCCATCAGCTCTAAGACTGTGACAGTCTTAGAGCCACTAGACTAGAGAGCACAAAGACAAGCAGAGAGAACCTCACCAACTGTGAGGGACCAAACTTAAATAAGGACAAAAGGTGTTCAAATTTTGAAAAAGTACTTTCATTTAATTGTGTCAAAAATGATTAACAAAGGCTCAAAAGCAATACAAAATAACTTAAATAATAAATAACATGGATTTGGGCCCAACTTAACTGAGGTCATCTGAGAAACCAACTCAAACAAAAGACTGACCTCCAACTGTTGTTCCTCTGACAGATGATCCAAACTAGGCTGGGAGGGTGAAGCAACCAAGCTGGAACCCCCTCACCCTGGCGGCAGCGTCATACCAGGCCTTTTGTTTATGCTGAGATTTCTTCATGTGCTCATGGGCCAACGTCGTCATCTTCTCCAGCTTCTCCCTCATCTGGAGTACATAAGATACAACATTTAGAGGATTTTTGTTAGTTTGCTTCCCCTCCCATAGTTCTTTTAGAACAGCCAAGGGTCCCCTCACTTCATGGCCATAAACCAACTCGAATGGAGAGAACCCAGTAGAGGCCTGTGGGACTTCTCTGTATGCAAACAGAATATATGGAAGCCACTGGTCCCAGTCAGAGCCAGTTTCATTCACAAATTTCTTCAGCATTTGTTTAAGGGTTTGATTGAACCTGTCAGTAAGTCCATCAGTTTGGGGATGATAAGGTGTTGTTCTCAATCCCTTAATTCCCAGCAACTGATACACATCTTTAAGCAGTTTGGACATAAAATTGGTGCCCTGGTCAGTCAGTAAGTATTTCCTGAGGAAACCCTACTCTGGCAAAGAATTGCACCAAACAGAATGCAACATTCTTTGCTTTGACAACTTTCAGGGGGAAAACTTCTGGATATTTTGTTGCGTAATCCACAATCACATTGACATTCTGGACAGCTCCTACAAAACTGCACAACATCTTTACGTAGGCCAGGCCAATAAAAACAGCACTTTATGCGGGCTAAGGTCTTATGTTTCCCCAGGTGGCCAGCCCAGGGAATAAAATGGCCCAACTTCAAGACAGTTACTCTAACTGCTTTAGGAACCACAAGCTGTTTAATTGGCCCATTTTCGCTGTAGAGAATATAATTTTGAATACAAAAGCCATTTTTGTTGACTTTGGCCTGTTTAAAATAATTAACAAGATCTGGATCCTGTTGCTGCAGCTCAGATATATTACTAGGAATTTTAGTACCTCAGGCTGCAGCAATTCAGAAGGAACTACCACCATCTCTTGAAACTTTTCTCTCCTCCGCAAGGCTTTGGACTTCCTGACCTTGATTTTCTCTGTTGAAAATTCCACATTCTGAAATGGCAAGGTACTAAGGTATGAAACTATTTCCTCAGACTGCTTTGCTTGAGCCCGAGTTAAAGCAACATTACACTGAGGGTAATGTATCAGGTCAATAAGCACTGGTAGGTCCCTGCCAAGGATAATTGGAAACGGCAAGTTTTCTGCTACTCCAACATTAAGAAGGTAAGTTTGTCCTTTTACAGTCACATAGACATCTGCTGTTGGATACTTCCTTTCATTGCCATGGACACAATGAATTGGGACTGTTTCACTGGTGCAAACAGATTGGGGTGAAACATACCTTTGCTGGACCAAGGTCTGTGTGCTCCCTGTATCAATCAGAGCCTTCAGTACCTGACCGTTGAGTTCCACAAAGGTCTCCATAAATGGCTGCATTGCTCCAGGCTTTAGAGTCTCTTCCCTGGGCACAAAACACATCTGGGACAGTTTAACAGCATTTTCAGGACACATTGGTTTGGCGTGACCCACCTGTCCACATATGTAACAGATAGGCTGCTTCCTCTGAAACTTTGTGTCAAATCTTTTTACAGGGGGCTTACCCACAGCTGAAACCTGTTGGGCTAAAGGCTGCCTGTGTTCATCCGTTTTCCAGCTTTGTAAAGCCCAAGATGAGTTCTTCCTCCTTGCAGCCACAAAACATCAGCAAGTTCAGCAGCCTCCTTTGCCGTCTTTGGGTGATGTTCTTTTATCCACACCTGTAACTCTGGTGACAACATTCTCAAATACTGCTCAAGAATCATAATTTCATTGATTTGTTCAACTGTTTTACCCTTAGGTTGCACCCATTTTCCATACAGCTCTTTTAACCTTGTATAGAGCTCTTTTGAGGTTTCTTCAAAAGAGCTCTTAAAAAAAAGCTGTCAGTTCAAAAAATTATAGAGGTAAGGGGAAGAGAGAAAAAAAAATACATCAACATCCTTAGCTGATTGGATCCCACTTCTGACACCAATTTCTTCTAGTGAATTATGAACACCGGTGGCTGAAAACCCAACACAAAAAACAAAAAAAGCAGAGAGCCCAGTGGTGTTAAAGGTAGCATAATTAGTAGCATGCTCCACCCAAGTGGGATCAGCCTCACACAGAATACGAATCTTGGTCTCAATTTCCTGGTTGGCCCTCTCTTTCTGACAGTCTGTTTGGGGGTGAAAGCCTGGCAACAGGCTGACAGAGATCCCTGACAGAGAGCAAAACTGGGATCCGAGACTTGTGATAAAAAACTGGGGGCTTCTGTCGGAAACAATGTCTGTAGGAAGACCATGCAGCTGAAACACCTTGCGCATAAGAACCTTCCCAATCTCTTTAGCAGAAGGGAGTTTGGGCAGCAAAACCAAATGAATAATTTTAGAGAACCTGTCAATGACACTGAGGACAACGGTGTTACCTTCTGAGCATAGTAACCCGGTAATAAAGTCCATGGCAATATGAGACCAAGGTAGAGTCAGGATGGGCAAAGGTGGAAGAAAAACGGATGGAGGCCTCTTAGAAGTCTTGGACTGATTGCGGAGAGGACAGGATGCCACAAACTCCTGCACATCTGAAGACAGTAAAAGGCCACCAAACTGAGATACCAGTATGACAAAACAAGCGAGATCCATGACAAAATTCTAAAACTTTCTTTCTGAGAACATTAGGGACAAACAAATGGTCATTACTGCAGTCACTAGGAGAAGGTTGGTCAAGGAGAGCCTGTCTGACTTATTTTTCAATGTCAAACACAGTGATAGAACATCTTAAAGACTCTGGCAACAAAACCTCCTCAGCACCACTGGGTCTCTCCTCATCCACGTCAAACACCCTGGACAGAGCTTCGGGTTTGACACTCTTGGTCCCGTGTCTGTAAGACATAGAAAACAAAAGAATAGTGCCTACCACCCCTGTCTGTGCAGAATTCAGGTACCCCAAATTCTGGTTGTTAGTCTAAACCGGAAAAGAAGTCCTGGAACCCTTGCACCGGGGTCTCCATTCCTCTAAAGCCAGCTTAACTTTTTGAGAAACTTTGCTGTTGTTTCTCAAAAAAAAATCCATACATACAATCCAAACATTGTCTAGCCTGTAAGGTGTTAAAGAAAAATCAGAAAATAAATGGATGGATGGATGGATGGATGGATGGATGGATGGATGGATGGATGGATGGATGGATGGATGGATGGATGGATGGATGGATGGATGGATGG
>NW_015150977.1:540411-542782 GCF_000732505.1 Cyprinodon variegatus | reverse complement strand
GGAAGGAAGGAAGGAAGGAAGGAAGGAAGGAAGGAAGGAAGGAAGGAAGGAAGGAAGGAAGGAAGGAAGGAAGGAATAGCTTTAGCACCTTTATATGTGCTTGAGAATGGCTTAGTCTCCATTCAAACCCAGGTTTAAAGCCTTGCAGGGCAGCCTAAAACCCACTGCTCTCATTAAGACAGAAAAAAATAAAGAAAAATAACAAATGCTCAGTTCAGGTGTTTTCTAACATATGGGAATCAGTAAAATTGCCTATATAGCAAACTGAACAATTGTTGTTCTCTACTTAAGAAAACACTTTCGATTCTTTAAATGGAAAGTTTTTCTTTTTTTAATATATTTTTTTATTTAAAAAGTCAGTGTATAACATGAATGCATAAAAAATGTCATTTTATTTACGTGTTAAATTCTGTTTAAAGTAACAGATCATTAAAAATGTCTCCGAACCTTTACTGGTTGATGATTTTCTTCATTCGGATCCCGCTCATTTTTTATTGGTAACCCCTGCTTTGTTGCATCTGTCATACTATATCCGTTAGCCGTTAGTTTGATCATTGTCTCCCTTTTATCTCCTCTTCCTTTTATCTCTTATCCTTTTTCTTGTTTTTCCTTACCTTTTCTACTTTCACATTGAAGTGTCCATATAATCTAGTAAAAGCGCCAGCCAGCAGAGAGTAGCAGGACAGGGGGAATGGGCTACACACTTAGCGGAGATTAGGGATGTTCTTGGGAGAGGGAGCAATTCAGGCCCAAACCTGACAAATGAACAGCAAAGAAAAAAGAATAAACATACACAGTCTTAATCACACCTTCCCACCTGCCGCCACTCTCAACACATAGACTCTTCAAAAAAAAGAAAGATACATAACACTCACATCCAATAGTCCCAGGACCGCTTTGGAACGCCGGTGCCCAGTCCCGGGTTGACCCAATAGGTGAACCCAGAAATCGAGATGGGGGGGGATGGGGGAGTAGTGTAGCAGATTCACCACCAATCCAAACTGCTTCCTCCCGTACCCAGAACAGAAGACGCTAAGCCCCCCGGGAACGGGGCCAACAGGTCAGTTTTGGGGCATTTTTAAACATTTTACTCTGCTCTCTCAGACAGTAAGAAGCAAAGTCAGCTACTCCGTTTAGTTTCAGCTAGTAACCATAGGGGTCTTTCCAGTCTTTAGGCAAAGTTGAGTAAAAGTCAGCAAGGGGGACAGAAGAGTACCTAGTTGAGACAAAGTGACTCCTAAGGAGACCATAAATTATATCAAGGTAATATCTGTATTGCTATTTCTAATATCAAATCTAACTACATCCCTTGCCTTTCCCTTCAAATGCATAAGGATTTCTTCAGCCTGCACTTCAAACCTCACATCATTTTTCTTAATGAATGTTCTCATCTGATCTTCCTAGTCATGTGTTGTAACAGAGTCTGTGCTATCACCCAAAAAATATGGAGGTTCTTTTACCTTTCTCTGCATAACAACCTGTACATGGGATACATTGGGGATGTAACCAGCCTGACTCACAGAGTTTGGTATGGTTCAAGTTGCAGTAGAACTGGAGCAGCTGTGTTGTGAGGCTACATGCGAGACATGATGCTGTCAGCCAACTGATGTCCTATCTCTTGGATAACAGACCTCATCTGGGCAGCTACTCATTCAGAACTGTCAGTAGTAGGATTTTGTGAAGGCGTGTCATGAAGCATAGGTGTGCTAGAATGTTGGTCGACAGCATTATGGGCCCAGGCCCCAGGAGTTTCCTCCATTAAGGGAATAACACCTTTTGGGGTAGGACTATCAACAGAAAAAGGAATGGGTGCAAGTACAACTCTGCTTCTACTACGACCATTCAGTATGCTGAACCAAGAATGATTATTTTAGTAGACATTGTTCAAAGGTTTGACCAAAGTATAGAAACTTAAAATCCAATACACTGCGGAAAATAAAATCATTAACCTTGGAGTCAAATAAATCAGAACAGTAGAAAATCAGTACCTCATATGGTATAATATTACTGGTAAGGCACACAAATTTTTACTATGTGACAAAGAAATTATATATTTATATATTCTTTTTTTTTCTACACTGCAATGCTACCGTGTCATCTGTGGGTTCAGACCTACAACCTCTGCAAACCAGTGTCTTCAAGCAGGAAATTTGGCAGACATGACAGTCACAAGTTCAATGAACTTGACTGCAAAGACCAGATAACGGCACCAACGTAACAGTTGCATTCCCGTCCCATCATAAGAACACTCACAGGCCAGTGGAAACTTTGTGTGAAACTTTACTCCAAACTACAAACAAGTGGTTCAGAGCAGAAACTGAACATTAGCTCCTCTATTGGCACCATGGAGCTAAACAGACTGTGTGGAATT
>NW_015150977.1:536778-539639 GCF_000732505.1 Cyprinodon variegatus | reverse complement strand
CCATCCATCCATCCATCCATCCATCCATCCATCCATCCATCCATCCATCCATCCATCCATCCATCCATCCATCCATCCATCTTGTTCCGCCTATCCGGGGTCAGGTCGCGGGGGTAGCAGCCTCAATAGGGAGGCCCAGACGTCCCTCTCCCCAGTGACTTGGTCCAGCTCCTCCGGGGGAATCCCGAGGTGCTCCCAGGCCAGTGGAGAAACATAGTCCCTCCAGCATGTCCTGAGTCTCCCCCTGGGCCTCCTCCCGGTGGGACGTGCCTGGATCACCTCACCAAGGAGAAATCCAGGAGGCATCCTAATCAGATGGCCGAGCCACCTCAACTGGCTCCTCTCGATGTGGAGGAGCAGCGGCTCTACTCTTAGTCCTCCCTGGATGACTGAGATCCTCGCCCTATCTCTAAGGGAGAGCCCGGCCACACTACGGAGAAAACTTATTTCAGCCGCTTGTATCCGGGATCTTGTTCTCTCGGTCATGACCCAAAGCTCATGACCATAGATGAGGGTAGGAACGTAGATCGACCAGTAATTGCTTTTTGGCTCAGCTCTCTCTTCACCACAACATAGTACTCAGCGAACTTTGGTTGTAGATATACTAATTGGGCTCGACAGTCAAATGTGGATTTATTTGACCTATTTCCTCCAGTCTCTGAGGAATATTTGTCTGATGGGAAAATCTTAAAATATATATATATATATATATAAATTCAAACATATGAATCGATTAAATACCTGCAGTTAAACAAGGTGTTAAAACAGACAATCAGCTGTTTAAGAGGAAGAGCACTTCATATATCATATATATTCATATTCATATATATTTATTTTTTATTAGTCTGTTGTCTCTCAATATGATTGCAGAATAAAGACGTATCGGAGCAGGATCCAGCTCACAGTTCATAAGAAGTCACATGATAACAGGTTCCACCTGTTTCAGGGTGAAGAATAAAAGAAGAATTCAGACTCTTCCTCATTTTTTCTAAAGCTCAGTGCTGTAAATTGTTTCCTGACCATCATTGAAAGGTAAGATCTTTGCAGCAAAGAGCTCAATGGATATAGATACTGTAGACAGATAATTTAGAAAGAGATTAAACTGTTAAAAAGGTAATGAATGTTCCTTTCCGGAATCTGTTATTTTACAATTATTTGTGTTTTTTAATCCTCAAATGTTTGGACAGATAACAAGTTTAACAGTTTTTTTAATAGTTTGTCAAATAAATCGGACATGAAAACAAAGCAAAAGCTTCTGAATATGAGCAAGCCTAAACTGATAGGCAAATATTTCAGAACAAAAATCTCTTAGCATGAAACCAACCCGCCCCTCGACAGACTCTCCTAGATTTGAAAACAAATTCTGCATTAGAATTAACACCAACAAATTGAAAAAAGATTTTATGAACTACACATGGTTCTGATATTCTGTCCTTCATGTACTGCCACAAATATTAAAATGTTAGCAGTGATCCTTAATCAATAGTAAAATAGATAAATCCACTGAGTTATAGTGCAGGACAAGAGGTCAGTTATGATTAAGAGTTAATAGTTAGAGCTCTGAGATGAGGCGTGTTCTGAAAGAGCTTCCCTCCTTCAATGGGTAAATGTGGTTTAAAGTTCCTCTCTAAAACAAGTCTGGGAATGAGGGACCAAATATGGTCCAGAGAGGAACTAAAAATTTTTGTCCAGAAATGTAATCTCTGTTCATTCAAATTTACTTTTGAACAAATAAAAATAGGAGGTTCCTGAACATGAAAAATAAATATAAAAAATCTGATATGAAGACGATTAATCACTTGAAACCATCTGGGCTCTATACTCCAGTGTTTAATTTTATGTTAGTAAGATGTTTCTATATTTGCTTTATTGATTTTAAATCTACTGCTAAATGACTATAAAGACTGTTATGTCTATTTTATGTTTGATTGTCATCTTGTGGAAAGTAAAAATTCACGTTTTTTTATTTGCTTTGACTCAGATTTCATCTTGAGGCGTTTCCATGGCAACAAAGTGAGTATGACTAAAATAGAGGTAGAAAGTGCATAATCTATTGTTTTTTTTTTAACAGTGTCCTGTCTGGTGATGTGGCAATAAGAAAAATTGTCTTGATACCAAAAAGAGCCCAACAGATTTTACTTTCACAAGTGGAGCAGTACGTCTATCGCCATAGTGTTCCGCTTGATTTATGCATATAAATAGCTTTATTATAATTATGCAAGGAGTATTAGAGATTATATGCACACTGCAATGTAAGTAGAGCAGGTAAGGAAAAACTGAAAAAAATGAGAAAAGATGAAAGAAACAAGTAAAACTGACAAGTAAAAAAAATAAAAATACACAGTCTCAGGCTCTGTTCTAAATCCTGGGACGCATCCTTAGAAGGCCAGAATCGAAGGATGATTACGTCATAGCTTTAAAACCGATTTGAAGGATGGGTCCGATGTATCCTCACTATCCTTGGTTTACCCAGGATTCATTGCGAGACCAAGCAAGCCGTTATTTGCTCCGTGATCAGAGGAAAGGTTACTTGTCGCCGAACAGTGGTGAAAATTGGAAGTGCAGTTTAATATGATACAAGTATGTGAATAGTTCCGTCTGAAATGAATGAAAATAGTTGTTTTAGTGGTTATTGAGTCAAATATGTGGCGGTAATGTTTGATTTATCAAAAGGTACTCGTACTCACTTTATCCGGAACCGGGTCGCGGGGGCAGCAGACTAAGCAGAGACTCCCAGACTTCCCTCTCCGCTGACACCTCCTCCAGCTCTGTTGGGGGAAGCCCTAGGCGCTCCTAGGCCAGCCAAGAGACGTAGTCTCTCCAGCGTGTCCTGGGTCGTCCCCTGGGCCTCCTCCCAGTGG
>NW_015150977.1:533244-535478 GCF_000732505.1 Cyprinodon variegatus | reverse complement strand
GGAAGAGTTAAAATATAAACAAAATACTAGAAAGTGTTTTAACAATATCAAACTGGAGAATAAATAACTAATATCCATCTATGGACATTTTTATAGTAATGGATATTTGACAATAGCAGCAACATCAGAGATGTGCAGAATGACAGCAGCAGGTTATTTAAGTGACTAAGGTTTCTATCATTATATTTGATTTTATTTGTTTCTGCTCCCGGTGGTTGGAACCTTTATTCCACTCAATAAAAAAGAACCAAACATTTTTTAAAACTTCGGTATTCATTCTTTTCCTGCTTTGTCTGTCAACTATCACGGTTGCTAAGCAACATAGCCAACAGCGGTAAAACCCGCCAAAGGGTAGACCTGTTCAAATTTACAGCCAAAACTCTTCCGGTCTCCTTATTTTCAAGGACTTCGAAGGATCCAGTCTAGGTAGATTGCATCCTTGGAAGACGCAGCCCAGGATTTCGAACAGAGCCTCAGTCACGCCTTCCACCCTAATGCCCCCATTCACAACCTAAAATCGGGATGGGGGAGGGGAGCAGAGCGGTGTCACTGCTGCCTCACGGACTAAAACTGGTAGTTGGTTCCACAGGACAGGAGCCTGATAACTAAAAGCTCTGCCTCCCATTCTACTTTTAGATATTCTAGGAAACACTAGTAAACCTGCAAGTCATCTGAACCCAGAGACTTTTTCTTAAGTAAAGGTAATTACAGCTACTTTAAAAGCCTTTGGTACACATCCCTGTAACAGAGATAGATTAATCACATCTAAAATGGAGGAGGAGATCAAAGGGAATACTTCCTTAAATAACCTGGTTGGAACTGGATCTAACATCTAATTGAAGGCTTAGACAAAGACAATAGTTCTGCTAACTCTGTAAGTTAGAGGGGTGCTATTGATCTTTTTTTTTTTAAATAAAATCAATCTTATTTATAAATAATTCCATAAAATCATTACTGTGCAGAGCAGGTGGGATACATAGTTCAACAGAGCTATAGCTCTTGGGGAGTTTGCCAACTGTATTAAAAAGATACCTAGGGGACGTGCAGGTGGCGCAGTGGCAGTTAGCGCGCACGACACATGTACCGGGGCCTTAGTCCTCGACTCGAATCTGCTTGTGGTCCTTTCCCTCTCTGTGTTCTCTCCCTCTCTCTCATACCCCCTTTCCTGTCAAAAAAACGAGCCACTAGTTATCAAAAACGATATATAGGATTATTCTTATTCTCCTCTATTAATAAGGAGAAATATGCTGCTCTTGCTTTAAGAAGGGTCATCTTATACAGAGGTTAACTATTTTTCGAGACAAGGTAGGATTCCCATAGAAATGTACAGTGCCATTTTCTCTCCAGTTTCCTAGCATTTTGCTTCAGAATGCACAGTTCTGCATTAGACCAGAGAGCCATCTTTCTATTTTTATAGTTTTTCAAAGCAGCTCCATTGTCTAAGGCAGTACGCAGAGAACTAGCAACCCTATCAACAAAATTATCAACATGTGAAGGAGAATAAAAAAAAAACTTTTGCCCTTTGCAGCACTGCTCTGCGACACAGGCGAGAGAGAAATTAGATCAGATTCTTTCAAATTTATGACTGCTCTATCTGATAAAGGTCTGATAAGTGAAATCTTCTCTCTGGGGTTCAAAAAAAAAAAATAAATTAAAAGAAACCACTGAACTTTGTTTCCAAGTTTGCAGACGTTTTGTTTCCCATCCAGGAAGCTGTTTCAAGTCACAATGTCAGGAAGCCAAATTACCCCCATTCCAAAGGGGTAGACCCGTTCAACCATTCCAATATGAATGTTTTCAAAACAAAAACAAGGCTCTGTTGAGCTATTGTATAAAACTTGAACTCAATACTATACCTGACATTTTGAATTGAAAAAAGCTTTCCTGGATGGAAAACAAAACCTCTTCAAACTTGGAAACAATTCAATTCAGTTTATTTATATCGCGCCAATTCACAGCATATGTCATCTCAAGGCACTTTACAGTTCACGAGTTCATCCAGTCAGATTGATTCAAAGTTTTCTATCTAAGGAAAACTAGTTGATTGCATTGACTCATCATCTTGAAGACAATCCCTCGACTAAGCATGCTTGTAGTGACAGTGGAGAGGAAAAACTCCCTTTGAACAGGAAGAAACCTCCAGCAGAACCAGGCTCAGTGTGAGCGGCCATCTGCTGAGGCCCACTGGGGTTCAAAAAATTATATAAAATATAGTAATCTATAAATACTGTAGC
>NW_015150977.1:531123-532189 GCF_000732505.1 Cyprinodon variegatus | reverse complement strand
ATGACCCTGTCAGTATTTAACTCCAAATCAGATATTAACCCTGAAACTTATCTAAAAATTCAGAGTAAGGACCTGGTGAAGGTTAATAAGTTACAAAAAAGGAAGAGGTTTTGTGGCTTTGCAATTTTGGTGAGCGACAATTACATTTTCTAAATAGTTTTCATTGTTAACTGCCTTTGGAGTAATCAGTAAGTCAGGCTGAAAGATTGTTGTTACTCCTTGCACAAAATTCTTGGGTATGTGAAAATTTGGATAACTAAAGGAAATTGCCTAATTTATGCCATCATAATTCTCTTACTGCATCCAAAGCAAGTCATTAACCAACAGACTTTTTGAAGAAAGATCTTAAATTAGTTGTTAACTAAATCAAATTTAATCATTTTAACCTTCTCCAAAATCAGTGATTTTCATTTTAATTAGATTATCATTATTTACTCTTTTGGGATTATTTTCTAATCTATTTGAATTTGGTCTTGGGCAAGACACTGTCTGGATTAAGTAATGAGTGGGTAACAATAGAGAAGCTGTAGAGAGGTGTCTCTGCTTCCTGGTCCCTAAATAATTTTAAATAAAGTTTAATATACAAGTACCAGATGAAACCTGCAAAATTCATAATGGTCTTTCTGTTAAAGCAACGCTCTTGGGCTATCATGTAGCTCTGAGACATCTATTCCCAAAGCTATATTGGCAAAATAGGACATAAAAAACAACAACAGCAAAAACAAGAACATTCATATCTAGGCAGTTTTAAAGGACCATGCAAACAGATCATAGAGACTGTGGTTAAAAGTTGATCTGTTTATTTTTTACCTATGGAAACCGAGCTCATTGTAAGGTCCTACAACTGGTGTTTATCTTATGAAATTACATCAGCTTCACTCCTCTGTTTTTGATGGGCCACCTTCAGAAATTTCTCTATGTCATTAGCAGAACATTTGTTTGATAAAAAAAAATGTTTTGACCACTTACTGAACATTTTTTCATGTTTTTACAGGAAAACAAACACATTGTCTAAATATGGTGAAATCATTGCCAACAGTCATAAGATCGATTCAGAATGTCCTGC
>NW_015150977.1:525704-528081 GCF_000732505.1 Cyprinodon variegatus | reverse complement strand
GGTTTCTTTTAACTTTTTTTGGAATGACAATGACCTGGATGACTGAGAATCTTCACCAACTTCTTTCGGGGAATAAAAACTCTATTAAAGTAATCCTGAAGATTATTAAAAAGTGGTCAGATAAATACTTTTATTCCCTCAAATTTAATACCATATGTCAACAGAAGGTCCAAAGTATGAAGATAAGAATGTTTGGGACTATTCCCATTTTGAACAAAGCCAATAGCATCCTAGATAGCAATAAGGGTGCAATTAAGCCATCACCTTCAATGTCAGCATGGATGTTATAATTCCCCGCTATGATGACCCTGTCAGTATCCAAATCAGATATTAACCCTGAAACTTATCTAAAAATTCAGAGTAAGGACCTGTGAAGGTTAATAAGTTACAAAAAGAAGAGGTTTTGTGGCTTTGCAATTTTGGTGAGCGACAATTACATTTTCTAAATAGTTTTCATTATTAACTGCCTTTGGAGTAGTCAGTAAGTCAGACTGAAAGATTGTTGTTACTCCTTCTTGCACAAAATTCTTGGGTATGTGAAAATTTGGATAACTAAAGGAAATTGCCTAATTTATGCCATCATAATTCTCTTACTGCATCCAAGTTTCAAATTAATGAGATTATAACAAAGCAAGTCATTAACCAAGACTTTTTGAAGAAATATCTTAAATGAGTTGTTAACTAAATCACATTTAATCATTTTAACTTTTTCTCCAATATCAGTGATTTTTATTTTAATTAGATTATCATTATTTACTCTTTTGGGATTATTTTCTAATCTATTTGAATTTGGTCTTGGGCAAGACACTGTCTGGATGAAGTAATGAGTGGGTAACAATAGAGAAGCTTTAGAGAGGTGTCTCTGCTTCCTGGTCCGTAAATAATTTTAAATAAAGTTTAATATACAAGTACCAGATGGAACCTGAAAAATTCATAATGGTCTGCCTGTAAAAGCAATGCTCTTGGGCTATCATGTAGCTCTGAGACATCTATTCCCAAAGCTATATTGGAAAAATAGGACATAAAAACAACAACAGCAAAAACAAGAACATTCATATCTAGGCAGTTTTAAAAGACCATGCAAACAGATAATCAAGACTGTGGTTAAAAGTTGATCTGTTTATTTTTTACCTATGGAAACCGAGCTCATTGTAAGGTCCTACAACTGGTGTTGATCTTATGAAATTAAATCAGCTTCACTCCTCTGTTTTTGATGGGCCATCTTCAGAAATTTCTCTGTCATTAGCAGAACGTTTGTTTGATAAAAAAAAATTGACTGCTTACTGAACATTTTTTCATGTTTTTACAGGAAAACAAACACATTGTCTAAATATGGTGAAATCATTGCCAACAGTCATAAGATCGATTCAGAATGTCCTGCCATCTATGATTTGCCAAAGAAAACAGAGACGAATGGAAATCTGACCAAAGTCACTGTTGGCAGGAAAAATGACAAGCCAAACAGAACAATCTTACTTGTTTGTGAGACAGGAAGAGGAAAGTCTACTCTGATCAACGCTCTGTTTAACTACAGCATGGGAGTGAAGTTTGAGGATGAAGTCTGGTTTCAGATCGTAGAGGAGGAAGAGGAGAGAAGTCAGAAATCAGATGTGGTTGTCTATCAGATCTTTGGATTTGAAGATCAAGTTCTGCCGTTCTCTCTGACCATCATTGATACTCCTGGATATGGAGACGACAGAGGGATCCAACATGATGATGAAGTCAGTCAGACGTTACTAAGCTTGTTTCAGCCAGAGGGTGGAGTTCCTGACCTTCATGCAGTGGGTCTGGTGATGAAGGCGACCGGTCATCTAGTCAGTGATCGACTCAGGTACATATTTAACTCTGTGGATTCCCTGGTTGGACCAGAAAACACCGTAGCTCTGATCACACACTCTGATGGAATGCCTCCACATGAGGTCCTTAAAGCTCTAGAGAAGGCAAACATTGACTGCTCTAAAGATAAGAAGAACCAGATCATTTACTTCATGTTCAATAACCTGCAGAAGACCCAAAGAACTGAAGAAAATGAGTTTGGCTTAGAGAATGCATGGAGAGTCTCAGAGAGAGGATTTGGTCGAATCATGACTTATATGAAAGACATCAGCCCTAAAAATATAAAATCTATGTATGAAACTGTGACAGAACGGGCCAGACTGACCGCCTGCATCCAGAACCTGGAGGAGAGAATCAGGTTCACTGAATTAAAGCAGAGAGATATAAACATGATAGATGAAGCCCTAAAGAAACACAAAGAAGAGAATAAAACTGAGCGGTTTACTGCAGAGGTAACAAAAGTTTGTAAAACTCTAAAACCATTTAAATCAGGTCCAACGAGGTGGGTTTCTGAAGCAGCTGTCTACTGCACCGTCTGTGA
>NW_015150977.1:523777-524992 GCF_000732505.1 Cyprinodon variegatus | reverse complement strand
ATATGTTGGCTCTCACTATCCTTATGGGGACTTTCTATTGACTTCAATTCATATTACATTTATTTCTATGGAATTACCCTATACTTACACTCTAAACCTAACCTAAACTCAATTCACACTTTTGTCCTAAACCTTGACCCCACCCCAAGAAAATAATTCTCCTCATGGGGCTAGTTGTTGGTCCCCACAAGTGCGTATAAGTCCCTAAAATGTAGAATATTTTTCGGGAAATTGTTCCCACAGTGTGATAAAAAATGGCAAATATACCCCACACGCACGCTAAATCTAACAACTTTTTTCTTTAATTTAAATATTGTAGAGATAGTTTGTTTTTATTAAGCAGGTGAAATCAAGCAAAAATATTGCAATATAATTATTTTGCTGCTTTTGATTCAAATTAATTATTCCACGAATATTTTCAGTAATGTCCCTCGATCGTGTCCCTCGGGGGTCCTTGGGGTGTACTCCGGGAGTTTGGAGTATGAGCGGTGTCAGAGCCTGTTCCGCATTGCCGGCAGTAAGTCAGTCTCATTTCTGGTGAGGGTTGGACTCTGCCAAGGTTGCCCTTTGTTACTGATTCTGTTCATAACTTTTATGGACTGAATTTCTAGGCGCAGCCAAGGTGTTGAGGGGATCTGTTTTGGTGGCCTTAGGATTGCATCTCTGTTATTCGCAGATGATGTGGTTCTATTGGCTTCATCACGGCATGATCTGCAGCTCTCACTGGAGCGATTTGCAGCGCAGTGTGAAGCGGCCAGGATGAGGATCAGTACCTCCAAATGCGAGACTGATGGAGCGTGAGATCGATAGGCGGATTGGTGCGGCGTCTGCTGTGAAGCGTGCGCTGTATCGGTCTGTTTTGGTGAAGAGAGAGCTGAGCGAAAATGCAAAGCTCTCGATTTACCGGTCGATCTACGTTCCTACCCTCATCTATGGTCATGAGCATACAAGCGGCTGAAATGAGTTTCCTCCGTAGTGTGTCTGGGCTCTCCCTTAGAGATAGGGTGAGGAGCTCAGTCATCCGGGGGGGATTCAGAGTAGAGCCGCTGCTCCTCCACATCGAGAGGAGCCAGTTGAGGTGGCTCAGGCATCTGATTAGGATGACTCATGGACGTCTCCCTGGTGAGGTGTTCCAGGCATGTCCCACCGGGAGGAGGCCCAGGGGGAGACCCAGGACATGCTGGAGGGACTATGTTTCTCTGCTGGCCTGGGAGC
>NW_015150977.1:518113-521296 GCF_000732505.1 Cyprinodon variegatus | reverse complement strand
TAAATTGCATGGAAATCAGTCCATTAATAAGATAATTTAGAAGTGATTCTCTGTGGGACCAAGTTTAACTGACATCAGAAACTAATCAGCAAATGAATATGAAACAAACTCAGAGTGTTTATATAATGTTTAAGTGTTTGGCTGTGATTCATTAGATTCTATGTTTTTCAGGATGAAAAGCATCAGATTGGATTTTGATGACTTGATCTCAGACAGTTTTGAGATCAGATCAGAGCTTCCTGCCGTCTACCAGCTGAGAACAAAGAAAGACACGTTTGGGACTCTGACCAGAATCATTTATGGTCAGAAAGATGCAAAGAAGCCAAACAGAACCATCTTACTTGTTGGTGAAACAGGAACAGGAAAGTCTACTCTGATAAACGCTCTGGTCAACTACGCCATGGGGGTGAAGTTTGAGGATGAAGTCTGGTTTCAGATTGTTGAAGAAGAGAAGAGAAGTCAGACAGAGAGCCAAACCTCAGATGTGATCGTCTATCAGATCTTTGAAGGTCAAACTCTGCCGTTCTCTCTGACCATCATAGATACTCCTGGCTTTGGAGACACCAGAGGGAGTGAATATGATTTAAATATCAGTCAGAGATTGTTAGACTTGTTTCGATCAGAGGATGGAGTTCATGAGATTCATGCAGTTGGTCTGTTGATGAAGGCAACTGAGAACCGACTGAGTGACCGTCTGCTGTACATCTTTGACTCAGTGATGGATCTGTTTGGAAAAGACGTGGAGAAAAAGATTGTAGCTCTGGTCACTCACTCAGATGGAACAACACCTGAAAATGCTCTAGAGGCTCTTGAAGTTGCAGAGATTAAATGTGCCAAAGATGGAAACAATCAGCCTGTTTACTTCCTGTTTAACAATCAACAGAAGACAGAAAGAAAGACAGCAGAGAGAACAGCTGTTTTGAAGCATTCCTGGGATTTTACTGAAAAACAAATACAGAACTTAAACGCCCACTTATACAGATCCCAAACTCAGAAACTAACAACAACTGTGAAGGTTCTGAATGAGAGGATCAGACTGACCGCCTGCATCCAAAATCTGAATGAGAGAGTTGATTTGAGTGAACAGAAACAGAAAGAGATTAAACAGATCCAAGAAGCTTTAAAGAACCATGAGGAACAGATGAAGACTAATGAGAACTTTACTATAGAGGTTGATGAGCCCTACATTGACAAAGAACCAATTAGTGGTGGGATGCATTGGATGGTGTTTTATGACGCAGCTGTCTGTTGCACTCGATGTAAAGAGAACTGCCACTACCCTGGATGCACGATGGCTTGGTATGCTGAGCACTGTGAGGTCATGATAGAAGGTCGCTGCACAGCTTGTACCGGAAAATGTCCTGCATCAGCTCATGTGAAAGAGAAGTGGAAGTATGTGACCAAAACCAGGAAAGTTCAGAAGACCCTGGAAGCCCTGAAGGAAAAGTATGAGACCAATAAAGCTGAATGTGTGAACAAGCGGAGCCTTTTGGAAAATCTTAAAGAAGAAACCAGGAAGCTGTCTGAAGAAAGATCAATGTATCTGGATGAAGCATATCAACATGTTGTCGAACTGGAGCAGATCGCCCTCAATGTTGTATCAGTTTCCACTTTTGTCCACCTGGACTTTCTGATTGAGAAGATGGAGGAGAAAGGAGACACCTTGAAGGTTGAGAGACTGAAGAAGATTAAAAGTGCCATGAATGAGAAGAAAAAAAAGTCTGTGCGAGATGGCATGAAATCCTTGTACTCAGCAGGGAAAAATTTAGTTACGTCTTTATTTAGGAAGAGAGAAACAGATAAAGAATAAAACTCATCTTTATAATCATTCCAGAACATCTCCTGCCTCTGAAAAAGCTTCAGTTCATCTATTCGAGATATATTGAAATACTAAATATTTTCAATAATTAATCACAGTTTAAATAATAAAACTAATGCTGTAACTTAGGTCTCTTTCTATATATTTTTATATTAGAGGAACATTAAATTAATCATCTCAGCTTCTATAAAAAGCTACAGGATTAAAATATTATTCTGAAATCATTATGGTTGTTATGACAAATAAACTAAAAATACATTACATCTAATAGAGGGATGTCTTTAAAATTAAGTTGTGTAAATATTTCTATAAATTTCATTCCTCCTATGCATACATTAAAACCCTGCAGATCTCTGATGTTTTACAGATCATCTTTAAACATTACAGAAGTGAAATCAAATGCTTTTAAATCTGATTAATACATTTGAAAATGTATGTAAGATTATATAACAGACAAGAATGTGTCTTCTTTCATTGGACAGAATGTTGTGATCCTTTATGATCTGCTTCATATTCTACATCTTTCTTAGTTCAACATTTACTTTGGAAAGTTGATTTTTTTTGTCAATAAAGTCTCTGCTTTGTGAAACCAGTTTTCTCCTGATTTCTTTACCGGACCATCAGCTGAACTGATTAACTTTATTCAATAACCTTTAGATTCTTTTAACAGAAATTCAAACCTGATAAGAGCAGGATGATCATGCAGATATCAGCATCACCAGGGATGGACAGGCCTTCATCTCCCTGCAGAAGAAATATCAACAAACAAAAACATGAAAGCATAGTGACAGAGATGTTGGTCAGATTTAGGTTGAGATTATTCTTTTGTTGATGAGTTTTATTTATTTTATTTTATCCATAAACTCGGGTTTGGTAAGCAGACGGATGTTTATTGGATCAGATTGGTCCCATCATTACTGAATCATGATAGATGATGCAAACAGTGGAGCTGTTGAGGTTTTACCTTAAGTTGGAAATGCTGGTGAGAAAAGAATCCAGTAAATAGCTGATGAAGATTCTCAGTCATCCAGGTCATAGACATTACGTAAAAGTAAAAAAAAAAACAATCCACTGGACTTGATTTCCAAGATTTGAAGACGTTTCGCTTCCCCTCCTGAAGCAGAAGCAAAACGTCTTTAAATCTTGGAAACCAAGTCCAGTGGATTGTTCTTTTTTTTTTTTTTACTTTTACAGAATGTCTATGACCTGGATGACTGAGAATCTTCATCAGCTATTTACTGGATTCTGTAAAAGTAAAAAAAAAAAAAAGAACAATCCACTGGACTTGGTTTCCAAGATTTAAAGACGTTTTGCTTCTGCTTCAGGAGGGGAAGCGAAACGTCTTCAAATCTTGGAAATCAAGT
>NW_015150977.1:510802-517702 GCF_000732505.1 Cyprinodon variegatus | reverse complement strand
TACTCGCATGTAAGTTAAACTTAAGTGAACATTTAATTTGGAAGATCAGCCTCACCTGAACCACCTGCTGATGGTGCCACGTTCAATCTCCAGCCAATCAACATCGGAAACACACCCCCTCTTTAGCCAATCATCTTTTAAGATCCCCTTCATTTAGCCTCTGGCCCAGCTTCTCTCCTGCTCACCAGACAAACTTTCATCCACCTCTGCATATCTCCCTCCTCACTATCAGGGAAATCTCAGTCTATCTCATCCTCCGGCTTATTCCACTACTCTAATAGAAAACTACTCTAATCCTTTTCCTGAATTACTTCTCCAAGCAAATATCCATTTACAGCAAGAAAATATTTTACCAGACTCCAAATGCCAAATAACGTATTTCATCCATGTCAATAAAACCTTCCTAATTGCATTTTTGTCCGTTTGTTTCTTCAGGTTGAAATCTGTTTGGTTTCCACCATAAATAAATGAATACAGACAAACATCCAGCCAGAGAGATGGTCATGCATGCAAGGCATTGCTTAAGAAAGCTAGTACCAGTATTAAAAAGAAGCAACTGTTCAACCCCCAGAGGGCAACATTGAGGTAGTTTTAAGATAAATAATGCAGGCCTAAAAATATTGATTTGTAAATTTGACAAAAATGTAATCTCAGATTATTTTCTACAAAGAAGTGGACTTTAGGGTGAGTAGATATACTTTCCCATAATTCAGTATAACTAATGGAAAAAGTAACTAAAGGAAAAAATCAGACTATTGGGCCCAAATGAAGGTATTTAATAAAAAAAATTTAACAGTAATAAATTTACTGCTGCAATAACAGTAATTCTGATCCCTCTGAAATGGCAGGATTTTTCTCTTTTGTTTTTCTCTCGACTTCTCTGTGTCGAGCGCTGAGGAAGGATGACTTTTGTTCATTCCTGGAGCCACACCTGAAAATCTGAAACATTATACAGTCAAACCAGTCTAACCCTACACTTCAGCAACTAACTTTAGTTTTAAATAGACTAATTAAAGCTTGATAGTGGATTTGTGGATTTATTTGACTTATTTCCTCCAATTTGAGGAATATTCTTCGCTGGGGAAAATTTTAAAGATAAATATATGAATTGATTAAATACCTGCAGTTAAAGAAGGTGTTAAATCAGAGAATCAGCTGTTTAAGAGGAAGAATATTTCTTATATGACCTTTTTTTTTTGTTAGTCTGTTGTTTCTTGATATGATTGTAGAATAAAGACGCATCAGAGCAGGATCCAGCTCACAGTTCATTAGAAGTCACATGATAACAGGTTCCACCTGTTCCAGGGTGAAGAATAAAAGAAGAATTCAGACTCTTCCTCGTTCTCTCTGGAGCTCAGTGCTGTACATTTTGTACCGACCATCACTGAAAGGTAAGATCTCTGCAGCAAAGAGCCGTGGTGGTGATATAGATAATGTAGAAAGATAGTTTATAAAAGTTTAAACTGATAAAAACTTAATAATGTTCCTTTCAGAAATCTGTTATTTTACCATTTTTGTTTCATATTCCTCAAATGTTTGAGGCAGATAACTAGATTTTTTTTTTCACTGTTTATATAATAAATCAGATTCTGAATATAACTGAGTCTAAACTGATAATCCAATATTTAGAACAAAAAGAACAAAAGTCTCTTAGCATGAAGCCAACCAGCCCTGTGGTCGACAGACATAATGTAAAAACAATTCCTGCTTTAGAATTAACACCAACAATTTGAAAAAAGATTTTGTGAACTGCGACAATTTTTTCACAGACAAAAATTTTGACAGTGATTCCTAATCTATAGTAAAATAGATAAATCCACTGAGTTATAGTGAAGGACAAGAGTTTGGTAATGATTGGGAGTTAATAGTTAGAGCTCTGAGATGAGGCATGTTCTGAAAGAGCTTCCCACCTTCAATGTCTAAATGTGGTTTGCCTCATACCTGTTTATGTCTCTGAAAGGGGTGTCATTAAAGGGGAATATTGGCCTTCTGTTCCCCAGAANAAGCTTCCTGGATGGAAGAGAAACGTCTTCAAACTTGGAAACAAAGTCCAGAGGATTGATTTATTCCGTTTTTGAAAGTAGTTTGAAGTTT
The DNA here is from genome assembly GCF_000732505.1 of Cyprinodon variegatus. Classification (NCBI taxonomy): domain Eukaryota; kingdom Metazoa; phylum Chordata; class Actinopteri; order Cyprinodontiformes; family Cyprinodontidae; genus Cyprinodon; species Cyprinodon variegatus. The sequence goes on along the minus strand of NW_015150977.1, from coordinate 515,608 downwards.
CTTTCCAGAACCAGTCTGGAAATGAGGGACCATATATGTTCCGGGGAGGAACTGAAACTTTTTGTCCAGAAATTAAATTAATTCAAATTAAAATACATTTGGAACAAATAAAAATAGGAGGTTCCTGAACATAAATAAAAATCTGATATGAATGTGATTAATTACTTGCAGAACACTGGACTTTATACTCCAGTGTTTAATTTTATGTGAGTAAGATGTTCCTATATTTACTTTATTTTTTAAATCTACTGCTGAATGACTTTAAAAACTGTTATGTCTGTTTTATGTTTGAATGTCATCTTGTGGAAAGTTAAAATTCATGTTTTCTGATTTGCTTTGACTCAGATTTCGGCTTGAGGCGTTACCATGGCAACAGAGTGAGTATGGCTAAAATAGATGAATTTAAATAACTACAGAGAAAAATTGATATTGAATCCATATCTACAAAAATGCTGAAGATGTAGAGGTCAAATCAATAATTAATGCCACTGAAGGTGACAGAATGAACGCTGTGATTGATACTCATCTGATGAACTAAAGTCTGACTGCCAGCTGAACTTTTTATTCATTTACTAGGGTTTCCTGCTCCACTGGAAACAGGGGAACAGCTATGAGGTCTTTACTCTCCTCTGTGGGAACTCTACTGGAGTTCTAGTTATTTTTTTTTTATCTTATTCTTCATCTCCACTAAAATGTGAAAGAGCCAGATTACACAAAAAAACTAACATAGAATCTTGACAGAGAAACAACAAATAAAAAAATTACAAAAAAACCCCACAAAACATAAAACTATGAAAAAGATATATATATAAAAAAAAGATTTTTCAACTATAATTACCTCATGGCGGCAGAGCAAGGGACAAGGCACACATCTGTGGAAGGTGTCATGTGGAGAAAGTTGGGCTGAGAAGGGGATGCAGAGAGGCCTCAAAGCCGTTTTAAGAGCAAAGCTGCATCCTCTTCTCCAGTGAACATGTTTAGATAAAACATGGATATCTCAATGACAAAAAAAACTTGATCATGGGCTATGTCCCAACAACGTTTAACGGAGAAAATGTGAAAAAGCATTTAATTGTCTCAGAAAAGTCATTAAGAAATCTTAAAGATTCATATTATTATTCTTTAGTGATTTAAGGATAGAAATAGATACTGGCCACTGATCTAGACCATTTCTCCCTGAAACAGAAAGTATCCAATAAACATAAATTTTAACATGATTTAATTAATGCCTAGCAGGGAAGAAGTAAATAATTTTGCTGCACTGCAGCTGATGTCGTTACAGCATCAAAAGAATGAAGATTACCCCTGAAAATCAGTTATGGTGGTTCTTATACCTCAGTGATATGAGAAAACTGTTTTGGTGTCTGTCTGATGAGGTGGGTCATTAGTTGGTGTCAAATCCTAATTCTTTCAATTCAGTTCAGTTTATTCATATAGTGCCGATTCATAACACATGTCATTTTACAGAGACAATTCAACCAGATCATACAGACTAGTTAAAAGTTTTTTTTTTTATCAAAGTCAAACCAATTGATTGTACAACTCATGAAACAAAGGCAATCCCTCACACCAAGCAAGCCTGAAGTGACAGTGGAGAGGAAAAACTCCCTTTTAACAAGAAGAAACGTCCTGCAGAACCAGGCTCAGTGTGAGCGGCCATCTGGTGAAGCATAAGCAGACATGGAAAAAGAAGCAGAGATACAAAAGGCAACTGCCAGCACAAGGTCCAAAGTATGAAGATGAGAATGTGTGGGACTATTCACATTTTGAACAAAGCCAATAATGTCTAAGTTAGCATTTAAGGCTGCTATCATCTTCAATGTCAACTTGGATGTTAAAATCCCCCCAGTATGATGACCCGTTCTGTATTCAACACCAAATAAGATAGGAACTCTGAAAACTAATCTTAAAATTCAGAGTAAAGACCTGGTGGATGATACAAAGTTGCAAAAAGAAGTGCTTTTGTCACTTTGTTATTTGGATGAGCAAAACTAAGGGTTAATGTTCAAAAGACTTGTAATTATTAACATACTTGGCGTACTTACGCCTTCTTACTCCTCTTCCATGGTTTTAGAAGTGTTTCACTTGGTCATCGATACTTCAACATTTAGTTGCATTGTTTACTATAAGAGTATCGTCACTGGTCTGCCAAAAAAATCAGGCAGACAGCTACAACTAATCCAAAGTGTTCTTGTTAGTGTTCTCACTAACACTAGAAAAATGGAGCACATCACCCTGGTTTTAAAGTCCTGAAACCTACTTGGCTACCTAGACTACCTGGACTCAAATAATGCTTTGAACAAAAACACAGAAAGAACACCTTGTTTACTCAGAGGAAAAAAAAGATAATTCCACAGACGGGAGTTGTTTCATAATGAAAATCTCAACGCAAAATATGTTTTGCCATTTCTGACATTCATTTCCAGGCGATTGTTTTAATTATAGTAACAATTAAAAAAATAGCAAGGAAAACAAATATAGAGGGAGGGGTAACCTAGTTGTTATGGGGTAAGCTTAACCAGGGGGTTACCTGGTTTAATTTCCACAGACCCTTAACACAACACCCCCCCACCCTACCCCCGGCAAGCTACTTACTGCTTATGTGGAGTTGGTTTCATGCAGAAACTACTTACCAGACTGTAGAAAACCTTCAATAACATACAAATATCATAATTACTATTATCTAAAGCACTTCGGGATATTTTCTACACTTAAATCCTCGTCAATACAAAAAGTCTTCAAAATTGGTTGCTTTGACTAATGACTAATTATGAATGTTTTTTACAGCTTTGACAGCTGGTTGTTGCCATCATTCAAATTTATGACTGTCATCTCGAACAGCTCTCTGGTCAGCTCTGGACCTCCTGCTGTCCATCGGCTGAAAACAAGAACCAACAGATTTGAAGCTTGGACCAGAGTCACAATCGGGGAGAAAAGGTGGAACAAACCCAATAAGACCATCCTTTTAGTAGGTGAGGCAGGAAAAGAAAAACGTTCTCTGATCAACGCTCTACTGAACTTTAGCATGGGAGTGGGATTTGGGGATGAAGTCTGGTTTCAGATTGTAGAGGAGGAGGAAGAGCAAAGTCAGTCAGAGAGTCATTACTCAGATTTGGTCGTCTATCAGATCTTTGGGTTTGAAGATCAAACTCTGCCGTTCTCTCTGACCATCATCGATACTCCTGGATATGGAGACGACAGAGGGATCCTACATGATGATGAAGTCAGTCAGACGTTACTAAGCTTGTTTCAGTCAGAGGATGGAGTTCCTGACCTTCATGCAGTGGGTCTGGTGATGAAGGCGACTGATCATCTAGTCAGTGATCGACTGCAGTACATCTTTAATTCAGTGGTTTCTCTGTTTGGACCAGAAAACACCGTCGCTCTGATCACACACTCTGATGGAATGCCTCCACACGAGGTCCTTAAAGCTCTAGAGAAGGCAAACATTGAATGTTCGAAGGACAACAGCGGTGAGCCAAGTTACTTTACGTTCAATAACCAACAGAAGATACAAAGAATTCCAAAAAATCGCTTTGGGTTGCAAACAGCATGGAAAATAGCAGAGACTGGTAGTGTTTCATTCGCAAGGTTTCTGAGAACAACCCAGTCTAAAAAACTGACCTCTACATTTGAAGTGTTGGTAGAAAGGGCCAGATTAGCAGCCTGTGTCCACAACCTGCAAGACAGAATCAGGTTCACCGAATTAAAACGAAGAGATACTCGTCTTATTCTGGAAGAGCTGAAGAAACACACAGAAGAAAGGAAAACTGAGCAGCTCACTGTTACAGTTCCTGAAGCCTTCAAAGACACCGAACCAATCAGAGCAGGACCATCTGCAGCCGTCTGCTGTGCTGTCTGTGAGGAGAACTGTCACTATCCCGGATGTAAAATGGGCTTAAGTCCAATACAGTGTGAAGTCATGAAAGATGGAAACTGTACTTCATGCACCAACAAGTGTCCCGCATCGTATCATGTCAAAGACAACCAGAAGTATGTGATCAGAACCAGAAAAGTCCAGCTCTCTGAAATAACAGTAGCACAAAAGCAAGAGCAGAATCAGGGAACGATTCAAAACTTGATGAAACTTTCTGAAAATCTTTCTAAACAAATGGACCAACTGTCAGTTGAGAAATTCCAGTTGCTGGACCAAGCCTACCAACACGTGGTCAGGCTGCATCAGATCAGATCAGTTCACTCTGGATCCGCTCATGTTCTACTGGACTTCCTAATCAAGAAGATGAAGGAGAAAGGAGACCAAGAAAAACTGAAGAAACTGGAGGAGATGAACAACAGGATGGATGACCGAACCAGAGCGGCGCTGATGGAAAAGTAAGTCCTGATCCCAGAAAGTGTTTCCATGCGTTTGGTTGAATAAATGTTAATTTTCACATAGTTAAATCCAGACATTTGAAATCATATGAGGCCCATTTTAAAAGGGTGAATTTTCCCTTCCTGTAGTTTAAAGTAAACGTTGCCTGTCGTTCCGAAGTGTAAACTGTTTTATCAACTTCACAAACATAAGGATAGAGCTGTCTATAGTTTCAGGTGTATTATTAGAGAAAGCTGTTCTTGTATCATTATGTAAAAATAAAAACACGATACAGAACAAGGCTTAGGGAACAGGTAAGATCCAAGCCTGTCTAGTTTGTTCTGGTTTATTTGTGAACATGAATGGAGACTGGCTAACGGATTCAATGACATGAGTTCCCAGTCAATCTTTCCGGCGGGATTTTCACCCAGTTCACTAAATAATCTAGCCTGGGTGCCATTCCGAACTTAGTCCCGCCCACAAGGTTTGAGGTC
>NW_015150977.1:506446-508844 GCF_000732505.1 Cyprinodon variegatus | reverse complement strand
TTTTTTCTTGCTGAAGAGTTGTTAAATTAAAACTAGTTTTTAGTCACTTATAACAGCAAATATAGCAAAGCCGCTGTTTACAATTAAACACAGAAGCATCAGAAGCAACTGTGCACACTTTACTGGACGCGTTTCTGGAGAATCCAAGACGCACTTGAGGCGAGACTGACCTTAATGTGTAGAAGCGAAGCAGCAGGAGCATTTTTGTTGCTCAGAATGCTTAATGCTATGTCTACACCAAAAGCAGCAGCAAAAACGCATCAACTGCTTCATTTTTGATGCATTTTTCATAGATAACTTCGGTGTACAATTATTTACACCAGTTACATAAAGCGAAGATACACAATACTTATGAACAAATCTTGTCTAAATCACAATGTGAACAATAACAATCAGCTCAATTCCACAAATGCTCAGTGCTGCGTTCCACCATCTTGGATCTACATCCTTCTGTCACCAAAATAACGCAACAAAATATCAACCAGGGAGCGCCGTAGTGCGGTTTTAAAGCAACAGCAACAAAGAACATTACTCCTCAATGTCCAAAATTATTATCATGGTTCATGCCCCAACAGTATTTTAAAATAAAGCTAGAAAATGGTGGAGCTTTAGTCTGCTTTTTTCTGTACAGAAATCCAGGATTAAAACAGAAAAGGACATAATTTGAGAAGATTAAATCAGCTTCTAATCGAATATCATTAGGAAAAAAGGGACGCCCTTCTTTCAGTAAATAACAATAACCTGAGGACCATCTGAACTTTTTCTCTGCAGGAGGAGATGCATCACATCAGACCACGAGGAGCTCATCTCAGACAGTTTCCCCATCCATCCCGGACCTCCTGCTGTCTACCAGCTAAGAGCGAAGAACGAGAAGATCGGAACGGTGACAAGATTTAGTTTTGGTCAGAAAGATGCAACAAAGCCAAATAAAACAATCTTACTTGTTGGTGAAACAGGAGCAGGAAAGTCGACCCTGATCGATGTTCTGCTGAACTACAGCATGCAGGTGAAGTTTGAGGATGAAGTCTGGTTTCAGATCACAGAGCAGAAAGAGAGTCGCTCTGAAAGCCAAACCTCAGATGTGATCGTTTATCAGATCTATGAAGGTGACGCTCTGCCGTTCTCCCTGACCGTCATTGATACTCCGGGGTTTGGAAATAGCAGAGGTATCGAACATGATGTCACCATAAGAAAGAGGTTGTTGAACCTGTTTCAGTCAAAGGATGAAATCCATGAGCTTCATGCTGTTGGTCTGGTGGTGAAGGCAAGTGAGAACCGACTAAGTGACCGTCTGACATACATCTATGACTCGGTGATGTCTCTCTTTGGAAAAGACTTGGAGAAAAAGATTGTAACTCTGATCACACACTCGGATGGAACATCTCCTGAAAACGTCATTCAGGTCCTGGAAGCTACAAACACCAAATGTGCCAAAGATGAGCAGAAGCAGCCGCTCCACTTCCTGCTGGATTCTAAGCAAACCTCAGCGAGAGGCACAGCAGAAAGAGCAGCGGCTCTGAAATATTCCTGGGACTTATCCTGCAAACACATCGACCGTCTGATCCAGTTCCTAACAAGATCCAAACCTCAGCCTCTGGCAATGACCAACGAGGTTCTGAATGAGCGGATCAAACTGACAGCCAGCATCCAGAACCTGCAGGACAGAATCCAGCTGATGGAGCAGAAGCAGACAGAAATCAGACAGACTAAGGAAGCCCTGAAGGGCCATGAAGAAGAGATGAGGAGGAACATGGAGTTTACCATAGAAGTAGATGAGGTCTATCAAGGTCAATATTATTTGGATGGTGGGATGTGGGGGGTGTTTTTTTACAACGCAGCTGTCTCCTGTTTTGAGTGTGAGAGAACCTGTCACTTCCCGTGCACCATGGCCTGGTCTCCTCACACCTGTGACGTCATGAAAAACAGCCGCTGCACCGTTTGTGGTTGTAATGTTTCATTTCATGTAAAACAAGAGTGGAGATATGAGCCCAGAACCAGGAAAGTGCAGAAAACCCTGGAAGATGTGAAGAGGAGATATGAAACCAGCAAAGCAGAATTTATGAAGAAGTCGAGTCTTTTAGAAAGTCTTGAGAAGGAGAGCAGAATGCTGTCAGCAGAGAAGTTCCAGCTGATGGACGAAGCCTATTTCCATGTGGTCAGACTGGAGCAGATCGCCCTCCAAGACGACTCCCTTTCATCTCTGGTCCTCCTGGACTTCCTGACTGACCAGATAAGGGAGAAGAGCGACGCACGGAAGGTCCAGAAACTGCAGGAGATGAGCAGAAGAATGAAGGGAAGCAGGAGAAGATCTGGGCTGAAATACATGGCTGCTACTTTACCAGTTGGAGAAAAGAATCCAATCCAATCCACTTTATTTATATAGCACGGTTTAAATAAA
>NW_015150977.1:502240-505184 GCF_000732505.1 Cyprinodon variegatus | reverse complement strand
TCCACTGTTCTAGTTAAACAGTTCAACTAAAACATGTTTTCTTTAATCCAACTGTTTTTAATATTCTTTTTTTGTTTCTGCATTTTTTTTTTTTTTCCTACCTGCTTTGATTCTGTTTTATCTTCCTGTATTTTAATCATGTAAAGCACTTTGCATTGTCTTTGTACTGAATTGTGCTATACAAATAAATTTGCCTTGCCTTTGCCTAAATCCTCCTTAGGTGTGAATTAATGGTTGTTTATCCTGTTTGTCTCTGTGTTGCCCTGCGATGGACTGGAGACCTGTCCAGGGTCTCCAGTCCATCGCCCATTGACAGCTGGAGATAGGCACCAGCACCCATCGCCACCCCACTTGGGATAAGCGAGATGGAAGTTTAATGGATGGATTTATCTAATATATCATTAGACCCAGAATAATTCCAGTAGGATTTGCAAAACATAATTTCCATAAAATGAAAAATATCCTGGGATGATATATCATGATAAAAATAGATGAATAAATGGATCTAGGCTCACTGGTTGCTGTGATAAAGCAGGTTTTTCAGAAGTTCATCCAGTTTCTCTTCAGGGTCCGAGCTCTTCTTATAAAAAACATCACAGAGACTCATTGGAGCAGCTGATGACTCAAAGCTGCAGCGTCCCCTGTCTCCTCCAGCTCCTCCAGCTCAGCAGCTTTTTCTATGAAGGGTTTCTGCTGCTTAATTGATCAACTGTTTCTGGGTCAATACTTGTAGTTCCAGTCTTTAAGGTTTCAGACCTGTCGAGGGTGCACAGACCTCCAGTCCATCACAGGACAGAACAGAGACACAATCAGAGAGAAAAGCTGCGGCGGTGATGCTGCCCAAAAGCCTGCGGCTCTGTTTTTACAATTACAGCTGCAGGGGAAAGAAAAAGGGGTGGAGAAAAAAAAGGAGAGGCGGAAATGAACAAGTTTTTAAAAATAAGAAGCAAACTAACAATTAGTAAATAATAAAGCCTAAAGGGTGGAAACACGAGCAGAAGAAACATAAGATGCAAAAATTAATGGCTCAAGACTTAGATTTAGACTTAGGCAAATTTTATTTTCATTTTGTATACAAAGTGTCTACAAAATGAAATCTTGTTTTGACATGGTGCAAGAAAACGCATTAATATGGTCAGTTTGATGCAGAGACTGATGTGATTTAGAGTTTTCTCAACAGTTCAGCATTCTGATTGAGGTGGGGGAGAAGCTGTTGCAGAACCTGCTGGGATGAAATGTCTTTAATGGAGGGAAGAGGAGCCCCCATGATCCTCTCTGCTGTTCTCACCTTCTTCCAGTCTGAGGCGCTGCAGCCTCCACACCACACAGTGAGACAGCTGCTCAGAACGCTCTCTATGGTGCTTCTGGAGAAGATGGGGAGGATGAGAATCAGTTAAGAGAAATCGGTTGGCTGATAAAATAGTGGAGTTACAAGATATATGAGTTAATAAAAATAAAAAGCAAACTAAAATAATGAGAAAATTGCATAAAGGTGGATAAAAATGTTTTAATTATACTTGGGTGGTCAAAAAATAAGACAGAAAACTAAAGAGGTTAGGATAATAAAAACAGAAAAGAAAAAGTAAGACTAACAAATAATCTTTGTTGAACTATGAGAATAAAAGTGCAAAGATAAAAATAGAGCAGTCAAAATAAAATATATAAATATAATTATGTCAAAATAATGTATCTTCTTTTAAGTATATCTCTAGTTTTTTTTATTAGTTTTTTGCATTTAATGCACAGCTGTAACTTTCTGTAGGACTTGTGTGGAAATGTCCCCACCAATAATTTTAATACATTTTGGCTCTCGACAATATGGTGGAAAATTATCTAAATTCAATTTTTGCCGCTTTTGAAGAAGGTTAATCCCTCATGCAGCTGAAAGGAAAAACATCCGTCAATTAATCCACATTTTTCTGGATAGATGAATGAAACTGAAATTGTGTTTATATTAGGGAGGCATGATATATTGCTGTTGGCATCCTGTTATTTATCCTTTTTTATACATTAATGTCTAACTACCCTAACTATGGAAAGCGTTTGTGTCGAGTAACTGTAGGTCCATCAGCCCCCACCCTTAAAGTGTCCCCATCACCTTTCATCACAAAGTTACACTCTTGATTTAAAGGCTCATTTATTTACATTTCAAGCCATTATTTCGCCTAAGATTAATATTTATGAGTCATTTCTTTATTTATCTTTAATTATGGCAGAATTGATCCTCCACAGTTTAATAGATCCTCAGCTCTGAGGCTGCAGATGCTTAGTTCAGACTTTTTACTAAATATAGAGGGTTCTTCCTGCTGAGCGTTACATGTTTGGAGTCCAAGTAGTTCTGCTCTCTAATTGAAAATGTTTGCTGTTCGTTTTTGTCCAGAAAAAAAAATCCTCCACAGATAAATAGTTTTATTTTATAAACAAATAATAAAGTAATGTTAGTAAATCCACCACTAGAAATATGGGAGGGGTTTTATTGCTTCCTGTTTTCTGTCTGAGCATCCAATCAGACCAAAGAGCATCTGGTTTCCATGGTAACGGCGGGTGGTGTGTGCACAGAGCAGCGTCGGAGCGGAGCTGGAGACAAACTGGTTAAACTGGGAGAATTGGATTGAGACAGCCGGTAAGTCTGAGAGGCTGTTTTCAGGCAGTAAGTTTGTTGCTTTCTTTATTTGTTTGTGTGTTTTTGTCTCCGCGCGGCCGCTGCTGCTTCCTGTTTTAGTGTTTTTCAGGCTTCAGAGCAGGACTTCAAAATAAAAGCACAGAGCAAAGATCTGGGTTGAACCAAAGAGATTCGGTTCTAAATCGATCATTTTACTTCAGTCCCTAAAATCATCCACTGGTTCTTCAGTCCAACAGACTGGGTTCTACAGCAGATAAACTATCAGCTTCTGGTTCTTTTCATTCAGTCCAAAGATTCTCTTTACCTGTAACTTTACCTGAT
>NW_015150977.1:478933-499915 GCF_000732505.1 Cyprinodon variegatus | reverse complement strand
CTGCTGTCAATCAGGACTAAATGTTTCTGGAACCAGCAGATAAACTGGGTTCATGGGAGCTTTGGGTCTGAATCAGTTAAACCGGTAAAAAAAAATACCAACAGAAATTATAACTTTGATTCTTCTTGCAAAATATATCCCAAAAAAGTAAAAAAGAAAAAAAATTATAATAATAATAAAAAAAAAAAGCTGAAAAGCTGGATGGTTAGTAAAATGTCTTCAAACTTAGAAACAAAGTCACTTTTTCTCCTGGTCAGAATTGTCATTAATTTTTGCTTCATGAACAACAAAAATAGTCTGATCCGATTTATTTTAAAGCTCTTTGTGTTTCAGAGAACCACCATCAGAATCAGCTGTTCCTTTCACTCATCCATCTTTTCTGATTTAATGTTTAATAATTTCTGAAGCTCCAATGATTAGGATTGATGGTTAGAAGACGATGATGGAACAGAACCAGAACCACCTACATTTCTCTGGTTTTACTGCTGCAGGAAAAGTTCTAGAAATGTTTAATTTATAACATCGAGTTGTTTAGTATCGGATCCCTCCATCAGCCTCAGATTAGGTCTGTCTCTTCTAGAACCTCCTTTCCTTCAGCTGGTCGTTCTGAAGTTCTGCTGTCAGAACCAACCAGCTGGTCCGTGTGTTTCAGGTCAGCCATGGCAGGAACATCGAGACACGACAGAGAGATGGCTGTGAAGGCCAAGAAGCAGCTGTCTGATTGTTCTGATCCGGTGGAGAGACTCCGGCTGCAGTGTCTGACCCGCGGCTCGTCAGGGATCAAAGGTCTGGGCAGGTAAGCTCCGCCCACTGACCCATTCACTCACCTGGAAACTGACAACTGTTACCTGAAGATGACCTGAAGTACTCCAAAGGATCAGACGAGTATTCCCTGTAATACCTAGAGTGTATATACTGGTACTTTACTAGCTGTAGTACCTAGAGTATATATACTAGTACTTTACTACCTGTAGTATCAAGAGTACATATACTAGTACTTTACTACCTGTACTACCAAGAGTACATATACTAGTATTTTACTACCTGTAGTACCAAGAGTACATATACTAGTACTTTACTACCGGCAGTACATAGAGTACATAAAATAATACTTTACTAAATTTAGTATCTAGAGTTTATATACTAGTACTTTACTACCTGTAGTACCACAAGTACATATACTAGTACTTTACTACCTGTACTACCAAGAGTACATATACTAGTATTTTACTACCTGTAGTATCTAGAGAACATAAAATAATAATTTACTAAATTTAGTATTTAGAGTACATATACTAGTACTTTACTACCTGTAGTACCAAGAGTACATATACTAGTACTCTACTACCTGTAGTACCAAGAGTATATATACTAGTACTTTACTACCTGTAGTACCACAAGTACATATACTAGTACTTTACTACCTGTAGTACCAAGAGTGCATATACTAGTATTTTACTACCTGTAGTATCTAGAGAACATAAAATAATAATTTACTAAATTTGGTATTTAGAGTACATATACTAGTACTTTACTACCTGTAGTACCAAGAGTACATAAACTAGTACTCTACTACCTGTAGTACCAAGAGTATATATACTAATACTTTACTACCTGTAGTACCAAGAGTACATATACTAGTACTTTACTACTTGTAGTATCTAGAGAACATGAAATAATAATTTACTAAATTTAGTATTTAGAGTACATATTCTAGTACTTTACTACCTGTAGTATCTAGAGAACATAAAATAATACTTTACTAAATTTAGTATCTAGAGTACATATACTGGTACTTTACTCCCTGTAGTACCAAGAGTACATATACTAGTACTTTACTCCCTGTAGTACCTAAAGTATATATATATACTAGTACTTTACTACCTGTAGTAATAATAATACCCGTGTATTCTGTAGTACCTCTGTACTACAGAATACCACAGTAGTACCTGTGTATTCTGTAGTACCTGTGTATTCTGTAGTACCTGTGTATTGCATGGTTAGTCTCTCATAGCTCTGCTGACTCTCTGCTGCTGCAGGATGTTGTTGTTTTTTTCTTGCTGTTGCTGTTTGTGGTTTCCAGCCACTGAGTTCAGGTAGTACTATAGTACTCAGATCCTGTTGCTTATCAGGTCAGCATTTAACTGCAGAACCCTGTGGGTTCTAGTTACGGTATATGAAGCTTAAAACAGCATCACAGATGAGAAGTAAAACCACAAACAGTAATAATGCCTCCATATCTTTACGTATGCATGATAGAAGAGGAGATAAAATAAAAAGCTCTTTATTACTTCCTGCTTTTAGAGGAAGTGTTACTCTGGTATCTTTAGCTGGAACTCAGGGGGACATTTAACTGTTTCGGTGAACAAATCCCAAAAGTTCTGCATCCTGAAGGCCTCCGGGAAGAGCCTGGTTCCTTCCAGCAGGGGGCGCTGTCCATGGTAGCTCGTCTTTTATGAGATGGTCAGCTCTCCTTAAACAGCATGATAATGGAGAGTCTGGTTAATGATTGGTTCTGGTAGAAGCTGATGTAACCCAGATGAAGTTCCTCCATCAGAACCATCTGGAGAACAAGCAGTTTTCAGTTGAACTGTCATCAGCTACCAGCTGAACAGGAGAAAATGATCCAGTATCTATGGAGGATCATCACATATGAGCAGTGGAGGTGAGCAGTGTTCTGGTGAGTAAAATGGTCCAAACACGGTTCTTGTTTTCTTCATCAGAACCTTTAAAATCATGGACGACAACGAGAACCGCCTCCTGGACTTCAAGGAGTTCCTGAAGGGTTTGAACGATTACGGTCTGCTGATCGAGAAGGACGAAGCCAGCGCCTTGTTCCAGCTCTTTGACCGGGACGGGAACGGAACCATCGACTTTGACGAGTTCCTCATCACTCTGAGGGTAAACTGGTACCAACCATNTGGATGGTTAGTAAAACGTCTTCAGACTTAGAAACAAAGTCACTTTTTTGGCATGACTATGACCTGGATGAATCTTCACCAGCATACTTGCAAAATATAAATATTCTCCTGGCCAGAAACTCAGAATTCCCTTTAATGGTTGCTTCATGAACAACAAAAATAGTCTGATCCGATTTATCTTATAGCTCTTTGTGATTCAGAGAACCACCATCAGAATCAGCTATAACTTTCACTCATCCATTTATTCTGATTTAATGTTTAATAATTTCTGAAGCTCCAATGATTAGGATTGATGGTTAGAAGAAGATGATGGAACAGAACCAGAACCACCTACATTCCGCTGGTTTTACTGCTGCAGGAAAAGTTCTAGAAATGTTTAATTTATAACATCGAGTTGTTCAGTATCGAATCCGTCCATCAGCCCAGATAGTTCTGTCTCTTCCAGAACCTCCTTTCCTTCAGCCGGTCGTTCTGAAGTTCTGCTGTCAGAACCAACCAGCTGGTCGGTGTGTTTCAGGTCAGCCATGGCAGGAACATCGAGACACGACAGAGAGATGGCTGTGAAGGCCAAGAAGCAGCTGTCTGATTGTTCTGATCCGGTGGAGAGACTCCGGCTGCAGTGTCTGACCCGCGGCTCGTCAGGGATCAAAGGTCTGGGCAGGTAAGCTCCGCCCACTGACCCATTCACTCACCTGGAAACTGACAACTGTTACCTGAAGATGACCTGAAGTACTCCAAAGGATCAGACGAGTATTCCCTGTAATACCTAGAGTGTATATACTGGTACTTTACTAGCTGTAGTACCTAGAGTATATATACTAGTACTTTACTACCTGTAGTATCAAGAGTACATATACTAGTACTTTACTACCTGTACTACCAAGAGTACATATACTAGTATTTTACTACCTGTAGTACCAAGAGTACATATACTAGTACTTTACTACCGGCAGTACATAGAGTACATAAAATAATACTTTACTAAATTTAGTATCTAGAGTTTATATACTAGTACTTTACTACCTGTAGTACCACAAGTACATATACTAGTACTTTACTACCTGTACTACCAAGAGTACATATACTAGTATTTTACTACCTGTAGTATCTAGAGAACATAAAATAATAATTTACTAAATTTAGTATTTAGAGTACATATACTAGTACTTTACTACCTGTAGTACCAAGAGTACATATACTAGTACTCTACTACCTGTAGTACCAAGAGTATATATACTAGTACTTTACTACCTGTAGTACCACAAGTACATATACTAGTACTTTACTACCTGTAGTACCAAGAGTGCATATACTAGTATTTTACTACCTGTAGTATCTAGAGAACATAAAATAATAATTTACTAAATTTGGTATTTAGAGTACATATACTAGTACTTTACTACCTGTAGTACCAAGAGTACATAAACTAGTACTCTACTACCTGTAGTACCAAGAGTATATATACTAATACTTTACTACCTGTAGTACCAAGAGTACATATACTAGTACTTTACTACTTGTAGTATCTAGAGAACATGAAATAATAATTTACTAAATTTAGTATTTAGAGTACATATTCTAGTACTTTACTACCTGTAGTATCTAGAGAACATAAAATAATACTTTACTAAATTTAGTATCTAGAGTACATATACTGGTACTTTACTCCCTGTAGTACCAAGAGTACATATACTAGTACTTTACTCCCTGTAGTACCTAAAGTATATATATATACTAGTACTTTACTACCTGTAGTAATAATAATACCCGTGTATTCTGTAGTACCTCTGTACTACAGAATACCACAGTAGTACCTGTGTATTCTGTAGTACCTGTGTATTCTGTAGTACCTGTGTATTGCATGGTTAGTCTCTCATAGCTCTGCTGACTCTCTGCTGCTGCAGGATGTTGTTGTTTTTTTCTTGCTGTTGCTGTTTGTGGTTTCCAGCCACTGAGTTCAGGTAGTACTATAGTACTCAGATCCTGTTGCTTATCAGGTCAGCATTTAACTGCAGAACCCTGTGGGTTCTAGTTACGGTATATGAAGCTTAAAACAGCATCACAGATGAGAAGTAAAACCACAAACAGTAATAATGCCTCCATATCTTTACGTATGCATGATAGAAGAGGAGATAAAATAAAAAGCTCTTTATTACTTCCTGCTTTTAGAGGAAGTGTTACTCTGGTACCTTTAGCTGGAACTCAGGGGGACATTTAACTGTTTCGGTGAACAAATCCCAAACATTCTGCATCCTGAAGGCCACCAGGAAGAGCCTGGTTCCTTCCAGCAGGGGGCGCTGTCCATGGTAGCTCGTCTTTTATGAGATGGTCAGCTCTCCTTAAACAGCATGATAATGGAGAGTCTGGTTAATGATTGGTTCTGGTAGAAGCTGATGTAACCCAGATGAAGTTCCTCCATCAGAACCATCTGGAGAACAAGCAGTTTTCAGTTGAACTGTCATCAGCTACCAGCTGAACAGGAGAAAATGATCCAGTATCTATGGAGGATCATCACATATGAGCAGTGGAGGTGAGCAGTGTTCTGGTGAGTAAAATGGTCCAAACACGGTTCTTGTTTTCTTCATCAGAACCTTTAAAATCATGGACGACAACGAGAACCGCCTCCTGGACTTCAAGGAGTTCCTGAAGGGTTTGAACGACTACGGTCTGCTGATCGAGAAGGACGAGGCCAGCGCCTTGTTCCAGCTCTTTGACCGGGACGGGAACGGAACCATCGACTTTGACGAGTTCCTCATCACTCTGAGGGTAAACTGGTACCAACCATCAATCAGAACCTCGTTTTAAAGATTTACTTTAAAAATGTGGAAGGGTTTTATTCTCACATGAAAATATTGCTAAACTTAAAGAATTGATGTGATTCTTGTTTTATTGGTGTCCTGTTATTAGTTTTTAAACTTGGACCTTTGAGCCACATGTTCCAGACTGCTTGGTAAAACCCAGTTCCTGTTGCTGAACCTCAGAACCAACTGGTTCCCCTGGTTTAGTTCTAAAATGTCCAACAGAAACCTGAGTTGAGTTGATAATAGTTGAACTTTATTGATCTCATGTTGGAGAAAGTTAACCCTGCATTTAACCCATCCCCTTGGGGAGCAGTGGGCTGCCATTATGCGGCGCCCGGGGAGCAGTGTGGGGTTAAAGTTCTTGCTCAGGGATCTTGAGTGGCAGTCTGTGGGAGTGGGACTCATTTGCTCCGCATATCCATCTGTAAACCTTCCGTTGAAGTGATTTTGGGAAGGGGCGAAAATACTGGTTAGCTGATTGGCCTATGTTGGTGATAGACGGGCCAAATAACGGCCAAATGACGTACTAACAGAGCGACGACGAAAACACAACCACAAGCCAGGCTACTCTTGCCGAAACCAGTCGGGAGAAGAGCAAAAACATCTTTTCCTCTGAGAAAAGCCTCCAGAGCAGTGTTTTGCTCTTCTTTCATTGAAGAAATACTCTGTAATTCCCATAAAACTTGCTCGATAGCCACGCTAACGCTAGTTTCATCGGCTGAAGCCGCCATGTTCACCTCAACCCGCCTCAAAGCCAACGCTGATTGGACGTTCGTTTTGTGAACGGCTCCAAATTTTCTTCAACGGAGAGTCTCCAGACTGATCTGCGAGTGAAACCTTGAAAGCTCGCGAGATCAGGATGGTCTCACGAAGCTACTAGACCGCCACTCCCAAAGGCTCCTCCCTCTGTTTTCCGCAGCCTCCAATGTCCAAAGCCAGGAAGGAGGTGGTCATGCAGGCGTTCCGGAAGCTGGACAGAACCGGAGACGGCGTGGTCACCGTGGACGACCTGAGGGGGGTTTACAACGCCAAGTACCACCCCAAATATCAGAACGGGGAGTGGACGGAGGAGCAGGTGTTCAGGACGTTCCTGGACAGCTTTGATTCACCCTACGACAAAGATGGAAAGGTACGAGACGTCCTCTTTGGATCCGAGATGTTCTGATGGTTCTGATCATCTTTAAATGGGTATTTTTCTCTTAGATCTATTTAAGCTTCAAAGTTTCCGGGTGAGAAAGTTCTGCTGTGTTTCTGTCTCAATTATTTCTCCTCCATCGACACCAACGTCTACATTAGGAACCACCGGACCAGAACCACAGACAGCTAGTTTAGTTCTGAATCACTAAACTAACTGAGTAAGAAACTGTTGAAGGTTCTGTTTCAGTTCTAATAAACGACTTCACACCGCCTGGATCGATTCATTCTGTCTTCTCACCTCTGCAGCTGCTTTCATCATCAGGTTCTCAGTCACTTCCTGCAATCATCCTCACGTCAAAGAGCCGCCGACTCCACAACTCAGCTGGTGCCTCAATTTGGTTCCATTATTTTTATCGAGCAAAAACAGACTTTGTAAATCAGAATTGGAAAAAAATTCTATCAAGAAATTAAACTTTGAAAAAGATTTAAATTAAAAAAGGTTTTGTGAGAGGCTTTGCTGTTTTCTGAGATTTTTTTGTTTCAAATATATTTCTTTTATTTATTTTTTATTTATTTATTCTTACAAATCCCATATTTTCAAAAAAAACATTTTCAAATATATTTTTTACTCCAATTTTTTCTTCAGATTTATTGTTTGTTGTTTTTTAAAGTATCTATTCTTTTAGATTGTTTTTTCAAAATGATGTTTTTCAGATTTCATTCTCTTCACTTTAAATTCAATCCTAAAGCATTCTCTTGACCAATGTAAATGTCGCTAATTTCCAGCGGACCAATAGAAATGCATCTTCACTCCGTACTCCAGACAAAATCCCGCCCCCAGAAATGAATAGAGCGTCATTTGGAAAACGCAATTCGAAAAGAATGCAGTTTATGAAATTGAACCTGAAAATTTAAAAAATCCAAATACAAAATCTGTTAATCAAATTTTGAGAAAATAAAATTAAAAATGATAAATTATGAAAAAAGGCATTTCAAAAATAAAATTGAAATAAACAAAATCCAAGGAAACAACACAGTTACTCTCTAAAAAACCTTTTTTGATTTAATTTTTTTCAAAGTTTAATTTCTGGATTGCAGTTTCCTGTATTTTAGTTAACAAAATGTTTTTAATATTTTCATTTTTTTTATTTACATTAAACCGTTTCTTCGCTTGGAACAATAATGTAACAAAATTCACTCCATATAAGGTCATCTTCCTCTGGAGGGACTAATGTGCTGAAAAGAACCAATCAGAGTCCAGAAACGAATCTGGAAGAGAATCCATAGAGAAGCTGCAGATTAGGGTGATGGCGAGGAGTTTCTCCCCAAACAAAGATAATTCAAGTATCTGAGGAGATCTCCAGGAGCTGCTCTGTCATCAGACAGCAGCTCTGATTGGCTGAGAGCTCAGTGAAGTAGAAAGGGTTAGGATTTCATTGGTTACTGAGAAGCTTGCAGGTCATTTTTAATATCTGCAATAAAAACATAAATGCTGCTCTATGTTTATAGTGAGATTTGTTTCAGGAAAAAACGAAAATATTTGATTGGTTGAATGAAAATCGTTTTAGATCTGCTTGGGGTGTGAATAGTTTTCGGTATTTCTGGTGGAATTGGGTTGTAAGAGTTAATGTTAATGAGCAGGAAATAAAAAAAGGCCCAAATAAGGAAAAAACTCAGGAACCTTTTGAATGGTTTAAGCCTGATGTTGTTTTCCAGAAGTGAACCAATCTAGACGGAAAATCTCTATGCTTCTTTAATAAACTGCAGCTGATAGAAGCTTGCATGTTGAAGGTTTCATGTTTGTTTTGCAGGTTTTATTTGAATGATAAAATCCAGTCTGAAGGTCGGCATGTAAAACAGGACAGACGGAAAATCAGGAATAAATCTGTGACCAAAAACAAATCAATAAAAATCATTGATTCATTTTTAGATTTTAATTTAGTTTGTTGGTTTATTTCTACACAGCAGAAGACAGAAACCTCTCAGATATTAATTGTCTCCTGTGTTTCCTGTCATCAGTCACGTTGACTCAGATCAAAAATTATAACCAGATGCCGTTTCAGCAACAGGTCCGATATTGATTGTAGATTTTAGAAACCAGAACCTACGTCAGTATGCCAGTAAGATCTGAGTCACCGTGAGCAGTACCGCATGGACGGGTCCTCAGACCAGGGAGGAAAATCTCTCCTCAGATGGTCCAGTTCTACCTCTGAGAACATCTGATAGAACCTGGTTCTGGTTCTGATGGCCCACTCTAAGATGTCCTTTCCTGAACCAACAGGTGACCAAGGAGGAGTTTGTCAACTACTACAGCGGCGTCAGCGCCTCCATCGACAGCGACGCCTACTTCATCCTGATGATGAGGAACGCCTGGAAGCTCTGACAGCGACCTTGATGCCAGCGGACCGATACCAGCTCAGAACCACCTGATGATCAGAGGCTATCCTCTGGATCTGAAGCTCTGCTGGAACTTCTAGCTGCTGATTTCTATAGAAACCACAAGACCTTCAGTTGATAGATTAACTTTATTGTGCATAAACAGGTAAAATGGTTAAATAAAGGTTTAAACAGGATGTACAGAACTTTAATAGAACTTTATACAAACGGAGCAGAACCAAGCAGCCGCAGCTCAAGCGTACATTCTAGTCTGGTTGATCCTGAGGTTTAGGTCGGGTCCGATTTTACAGCAGCAGCATTGTGTGTTTTGAGTTTCCATGACGGCAATCCGACCACAATCAGAACAGGTAACCATAGCAACAGAAAGTCCCCCAGCAGGTTACTCAGCGCATTCAGATGTGACGCGTTTCAGCGCTGCAGGACAAACGAGACTCTGCAGCAGCAGGAGGTTCGGTTCTGAGAGTCCAAGTGCAGACGGGTTCGGATCAGAGCAGCTTTTAAAGAACATCTGCTGGTTCCAGAACCGGAACCAGAAGAAAAACCAAGAGGAGACCTGACATGAAGACAGACCCAGAAGGTTCAGGAGGAAGAAAAAGGGCCAAGGTTTAAACCAACATGCTGGTTTCCATGGAAACAGCAACATTTACAGATTTGGTGAACTTTACCGACCAACAGCAGGATGGAACCAGCTTCATTCTGGACTCCTGGAGATGAACGGAACCAGATCTTCTGGTAGGAGCCTTCAGCTAAACCCAGAAAGTCCTGTTGACAGAGTTCTCCATAGACTTCTACAAGAAGGTTCTGGTAGGATCAGGGCTTTTTCTGGTCCTGGTTACTTAGATAAATGTTCTGGACAGTTTAAAAGAGATTCTTTTCTCATTTTCAGAGATCCATTTGGACTTTCTGGTCTTAGTTCCCCCACTGCCTGATGGGATCATTGGTCACTGATTTGACTGGTCAGTTAGGAGGTTCTAAGCTTCTGGTTCCTCTGGTTTGGTTGGAGGTTCTAGACAGATAAAGTCTAGAAGTTGTAGTGAGAAGGAAACATGGTTCCTTCGGTGTTCCTGCTGACTGATTCTGGTGATCGGACCTGATGTTTGGGTTCTGAGGCTGTTGTTTAGATAGCAGAACATATCAGAACCCGGTGATTCTTGGGTCGTTTTCTCTGGATGAACTTTTTATTTTTAACATTTTACTGACCTCAGAGGAACCTTTGACGTTCTTTTCAAAGGTTCCTCTGAATGTTTTTAGGGTCCGTTTCTGTGTGTACAGAACTTCATGAAAGTTCTCCAGAACTAAAGGAGACTTTCAAACATCTTTGTGGTTCCAGTGAAATAAAAGGAACCTTCTGGTTCTGTCTTTGGTTCTTTAATGTCACTGAGGTTCTTCAGCATCCATGTTCACCAGGTTTGAACCCAGAAAGTTCAGCAGAACCTTCCTGTCTGGAATCAGCATCATGGAGAGTCCAAAGAAAAGCAGAACCTTCTACATCCTCCTAGACGTTCAACGTCCAGAACCATCAGGAGGGGTTCTACTCCATGTCAGTAAGGGGGTCCTCAAAGAAGGTGTAGATATAAAAACACATATTTAACATGTCAGTAGGTCCGGGTCAGCAGCCAGAACTAATCCGACCCATTCAGGTTCAGATCAAATAAAAAGAAAATCAATGAATGTATTGACAGAAGGTCCAGAAGGAGTCTGAGGAAATGCTCAGCTCTGATTGGCCAGTTTCAAACATGTGACCTTTTCTTTGATCTGCAGAATCCTGTTAGTGTGAAGAAAAAAAAATAACCAAGAAGGAAGGATTGTTGTTCTCAGGTTCATGGGTTTGGGAACGCTACAAGGTTCTCCAGTTTGAACGGACCAAAGGGGTCCAGTCAGAGAGCAGCTCGGGGGGGTTCAGCAGAATATCGTGAGAGGAACATCAGACATGAAGAACATTAGACATTATGAAGAACGTCAGACATTATGAAGAACATTAGACATTATGAAGAACATTAGACATTATGAAGAACGTCAGACATTATGAAGAACATTAGACATTATGAAGAACGTCAGACATTATGAAGAACATCAGACATTATGAAGAACGTCAGACATTATGAGGAACGTCAGACATTATGAGGAACGTCAGACACTGAGGAGCAAATCATCAGATCCAGATAAATGAACAGGCCTGAAGGAAGCTCCTGGGTTAATGAACGTCGGGACATTTCTCTTTCTGATCTTCTCACGTTCCTTAAATCCATGGACCAAGAACTGGTTTTCTTAATGCTTCCAAACATGAAAACCACTGTGGAAGATCTAGGCTGGCGGATTAAAGCTCAAACATAGGGGGGGGGTGAAGGTTAGATATTCTGTGAGGTTCAGGGAACAGCCATCATTAAGTTACAGCTGGTGGTGTTTGGAGGAAGGTCAGAAGAACTTCCTTCTACCAGTTGGTCAGATGTTTCAGTTGGAACAGCTCCCACAAGTTTGATCAGTTCAGTTGCTCCAGCGGTTCTTCTCCTACTTGATCTGATAGAAGCTGGACATGGTGACGTAGGCCTCCTCCGACTGCTTCAGTCCGTCAGGCTGAAGGTTCCCAGCCTGGTCTTCTTGCTGCGGGACGTTGACGGGGGACGTGCTGTCCCTCGGGAGGCTGTCCTCGCCGTCCGAGGAGCTCCTGCTGAGGAGGGCTGAGATCTCCAGCTCCTCGGTGCTGATGCTGGTGGTGCTCCTGCAGTCGGAGCTCTGGGCTGAGCTGGACGGGGACCCACCAGCAGCAGCGGGACCAAGCGACGGCTCTGCCTCCTCAGAAGGGGCCTCCTCCTGCGGGTAGACCTTCAGGGAACTGAAGACCTCAGGGTTCAGGTTCAGCAGCAGGCCCTGGTGAAACATCAGGACATGGTTAGGTGTTCCATAGGTCTGTTCCCTGTGGAGGACCTGATGGTTCCAAGAACTCACTTTGTTGGGTTTGCAGATCTGAATCAGAGTCTGTTTGGGGTGCGGGACGCTCGGCCACATGTAGGTGAAGATTCTTAGGAGGAAAAGAAGAAAATTAGTAAGAAAATTGATCCATAACATATGAGACGGAGATCCATGATGCCCTACTTGTTCCTCCAGAAGATGATGATCAAGGACAGCAGCACCGCGGAGCTGAAGCTCACTACCAGTATGTTCACGGTCGTCTGCCACTGCGGTTCTCCTAAAGGACAGAAGATCATCATCAGTTCGCCTTCAGACTTTGATCAAAACATCTGCTGGACGT
The DNA here is from genome assembly GCF_000732505.1 of Cyprinodon variegatus. Classification (NCBI taxonomy): domain Eukaryota; kingdom Metazoa; phylum Chordata; class Actinopteri; order Cyprinodontiformes; family Cyprinodontidae; genus Cyprinodon; species Cyprinodon variegatus. The sequence continues at coordinate 487,409 of NW_015150977.1, read as the reverse complement.
TTGGACCAGTTATCTCACCAGGGATCTCGAAGGTGTACACCTCGCTCCATTCGCTCCAGGTTCCCTTCCACCCCCTATTAGGGATCGCTCGCACTCTCACCTCATACTCAGAGTTCTGGCGGAGGTGCTGCATGTCGATCGGCAGGAAGTTCTGGGACGAGATGTTTTGAGTCTGCAGAAAAGAATCCTCTGGAGTTCAGTCATCTACAAACATCTTCAAACTTTTCAACATTGTTCTGATTGAAATGAAAATTGTGCGACAGTACAATGTTGCTGCCTTTAGTCCACAGGTTGAACTGGAAGAGCTGGTTTTCCAAAGTCAGGTAGTCATTGCTGTAGGGGATCTGCATGAAAATCACGGCCCGGCGGAGCTGCGGCTCAAGGGTCACGTTCCAAACCTTCGGACTGAGTGGCTTCACTAAAACAAACAGAAACAACATCCAGATAGTTTATCTATCTTCCCCACCTCTAGTCCAGGTCCAACATTTTTAATTAACGTTATAGTAGCAGCAATTCAAAATGGCCCTTCCCAGTTAAAAGCCAGCTGAATGGCAGTAAAATCCCCTCCAACTTCCAAGCCACCGGCCTTCTCCTGGGCATAGTTTTTAACTGTGACTCCCTCCTTTCACTGAATTACAGGGTCTGACCAGGAGATGATGCTTCTCTTTGGATTTTAATGTCCACAAATCATGACAGAAAGAATATTTTAGATGTTTAAAAGGGAATTGTAGGGGACTAGCCAAGGATCAGCCAGGGAGCCATGAAGGAACTACTACTGTATGTGACCGGCTAACTCTAAACTTTAGCAAACCTGGAGTGATAGAAAACAGAACCATGGGTTTAAGCTCGCCTATCAATTAAAATCTGAGAACTTTCTAGAACTTTCTCTGTCTGCAGGTCTACTGGGATTTGAACATCTACAGATTAGAACATCTTGTTTATGAAACATCTTCAGGAAAGTAAGGTTGACTTGAGAAACAGGTCTTATTGGGTTGATCTCCTGCATCGTAAATTATAGTTTGATCAACGCTGATGTTTTCAGTGGTGACACTACTGGTTAAAAAGTCCGACCTGATATTTCGAACATATTAAAACTTTCTTTTTGGTCAAAACTCTGAGAGAAATTTGTTATTTTATACTTGAATAAACACAACTTTCACGAAACCTAACAATCTGGTTTCAAAACCCGTCACGCTATGGAGTCGGCACTGCTGAGGGTTTTTAATGACCTTTAAACTTCTGCTCACTGTGGTATTTTAATGTTGGATCTAACTGCTGCCAACTCGACTCGCCTGGAGAACTTGGTGGGCATCTGTTCTGTTGCTCTGGAGCGGTTCCTGTCATCAGTAGCGCCTCTTTCATGTGGCGTACCTCAAGGCCCCATACTCGGCCCCTTTCTCTTTTCTCTCTCTTCACTTCCTCTAGACACATTTCTTTGTAATATGGTGATGACTTTCATTTCTATGCCAATGATAGTCAGATTTATTTTCAACAGAAACAGGAAAGCATGATTCTAGCACTTGCTTTCTGAAATAAAAGCACGGAGTTGGTTGAAGTTTTTCCCGTTTTTTTTGGCAAAATCAGTGTTTATTTAATGGACCAGGCGATTAATAGCTGATTAATAGATTAATAGCTAACCCCCCCCCCACCCCCCACCCCCTCATCTAATTGGCATTTTACCAATTAGATGAGCCCTTAAATTACATATAACCTTCTGTAAATTAAGTATTAAGTTGAAAAAGAAAGTTAACAAGTCAAGAAAAAAAAGATAAAAAGTTCATTGAAAAGTTAAAAAATAAAGTTCAAAAGTTAATAAGCCTAGTTAAAAATTATATTTAGGTTTATAAAATAAAAAAGTAAGTGCCAGTATCAGCATTAATGCCTCTGGGGTTATGTTGTACCTAAAAAAATGTGTTTCTTTCACTCTCAGAGTGTTTTTCATGAATTTCTTATAGAAGCACTTTTGTTATTTTTCTTAATATATTTGGGCAAGTTCTTGTTATTACATTGAAATTCATTTTTGCCATCATAATATCCATATTTTTTTAAATTGCTAAAAAGGTCTTCTCCTGGATTCCAATAACACTATTTGCACTGAGTACCCTAAAAAGGATAAACTAACACAATGGAACATATCACTTCTCTATCTCCGTATTGCTTTCTAGTAGATTTCTAAATTGATTTTAAAGTTCTTTTATTCGTTTTAAAGTGTTTACATGGTCTTTCCCTCAGCGTCTGTCCAACCTGATGTTAATGTCTGCTCCCTGACGCTCCCACAGGTCAGCAGATCAGTTATTGCTGGTTTTTCTGAAACCAAGGAGGAAGTTGCAAAGCGAGCGAAAGTTTTCAGTCGCTGTAAATCAGACAGGCTGTGACTCATTCACTGTTTTTAAATATCCTTCTTTAAGAATGACTTTATTTTATTTTACCATTATTATCGGCGTACAGCCCTTTGGTCTATGGTGTTGTTTTAAAAGTGCTTTATAAATAAAGTTGTGTTGGAGGTTGGTCCTCAGGTCTTCAGGTTCAAAGAGCTTTTTCTGCTTTTAGAACGGCTAAATAAAACTCCTTTAGAGCAGATATTGCTACCTATCTTTGTCTCATAGGATGCCTTAGAATTATTTGCCAACAGGTTTTTGATTTTTTTTTTTTTTACATTTTGAAATAAATAAAAAAAATACAGAGAACTGAATGATAGATTTTCCTCTACAAGATTTTGATGTCTGAGAAATTAAATTCAATTTCTAACCTCCTGACTAAATAAAGAATTTCTGCCAAAGCTTTTAGGAGCCCCTGAGCCCCAGAACTCTGCTCTATTTAATTATTTTATCTCTTCTGACCTGCTTCTCTGTCCCACAGCATGATTCTGCCACCACCATGTCTGACCTGGTGGAGATGCTGCATTCAGGGCAAACAGAGTGTTTTGTATTATATTTAAAGGTATCGGAGTGAAGGGGTTTTTATAGAATCCAATGTGTTGGTCTGAGACAGAAAGTCCAATAAAGACCCTAAAGTCTGTGAGGCAGCATGAGCTCCATCACCTGCCACCATGGGGGCCTCTGGGTTATATTTACCTATGTCCCGCAGGTTGACTATGGCTGAAACCGTGCCCCCTCCCTTCCTCTTCACGGTCACATTCACAGACGAAGTGGGAAGCAGTTGTTGTGATGTCACCGTGTCTCCTTTAGCATGGAAGCAACGCCACTTTTTGCCATGCCCATAAACTTCTAGGCTGAACAGAGGAGAGAAGTTTGTCAACAGCTGAAGCCAGAAGCTGCAGGTAGGTGTTCACCTGGAGCTGAGATGTTTACCATACGCTCATCTTTTGGATGCTTTCTGCCTCGGGTTCCTCGTCTTCCTCGTCGCTGCTGCGCCTCAGTAGCTGGCAGGTCAGACTGTTGTTTGTGATGCTGATGTGGGAGACGCAGCTGAGCTGAAGTTCTGTGAGAAAACAGGTTTGATCACGTTGAAGAACAAATGCAGCAGATCTGGGATCAAATAAAGTCCCGATTCATAAATTATACGTTTAGATTTCATTTTCACAGATTAGCACTTTGATCCACATTTTACTCATCTTTGCCCTCAGATATTTAAACCTGTGGGTGTTTATAAGCAACCCAGCAACTTCCTGTGGCTTCAGCTTCTCAGATCATCATGTTCTAGATGGTTTGAAAGCAGAATTTTTTACAACATTTTGTAACCTTCTAGAGTTTGAATTATATTATTGATAATAATTATTATTATTAATACTACACTGCAAAAAATGTAAATCTAAGTAAGTCAATTTTTCGTAAAACAAGTGCATTTCTTCTTGAATTAGGCAGGTAAGTAAGACTCTTTGCCAATGGAATAAGACAATTTATAGTTAAAATAAGAAAAAAAGACTATAGTCTCTTACTTCAAGTGCAAAATATCTAATTTATCTTTTTTTAAGGGTAAAAATGCTCATTCCATTGGCAGATCATCTTATTTTCCTACTCAAATTTAAGGGGAAATACACTTGTTTAAAGACATTTGTACTAATTTTCAGAACGTTTTTGCAGTGTACACACTGATTACACTGGAAAAAAGTCATTTTTTTTCTTAAAATAAGTGCATTTGTTCTTGGATTGAGGAGGTAAAAGAGACATTTTGCTAATTTAACAAGACTATTTACACTTAAAATAAGAAAACACAATTGCTTCGTCTTATTTCAAGTGCATATTATCTAATTATCTTACTTCAAGAGTTAAAATACTAATTCATTGGCAAGCTATCTCATTTACCTACTGAAGTTAAGGATTAATACACTTAAATTAATAAATTTTTCCTTATTCCTTGATCGTTTTTCCAGTGTAAAAGCACATATTACTAAGTAAGTACGAGTAAGTACGTTTTTTTTGTATTTCCACTTGATTTGAGGACTTAAGTAAGACGATTTATCATTAAAACAAGATCATTTACATTTAAAAAAGGCAAAATAAAACTTCATTATCAAACACTGAAATATATTTATCTTATTTTAAAAACTTAAATAATCATCACATCTCATTTATCTGCTGAAAATAAAGTAAAAATGCTTGTTTTAAGGCATTATTTACTGGTTTTAAGACATGCCTTTGCATTGTAGTAGTATTACACCGCAAAAACGATCTAGAAATAAGTAATAAATTCTTAAATTATGTGTATTTACCCTTAATTTCAGTAGGTAAATGAGTAATTTTACTCTTAAAATAAGATAATTAGATAATATGCACTTGAAATAAGACAATGCAATTGTGTTTTCTTATTTTAAGTGTAAATTGTCTTGTTCCATTGGCAATATGTCTCTTTTACCTCCTCAATTCAAGAACAAATGCACTTATTTTAAGAAAAAATAACTTATCTAGATTTAGATTTTTTGCAGTGTATTAGTAAATATTATTGCTGCATCATTTCTCTCTGCTTCTGATCAAACATTCAGCCTCTGAAGGATCCAACCTGTTCATCATCCTTCTAACATTAGCTTGATCCGGCGGCACCAAGTTTGCAGCCTCTTCCTACCTTTATTGTCAGTTATTGTCATGGGCGGTTCTAGACAGGGGCCAATGGGGGCCAGTGCCCCTGTAGACCAAGTCCTGGCCCCTGTTTTGGCCCCTGTACTGAAGACATAATACTCAAAGAACTTCTAATGACGATATGGGCTGATATGGGCTTTACAAATTCTGTTTTATTAACTGTTTAAAACAAAGCATAAGTGGTATTGAGGTAGGATTCCAGTTTTTTTTAATCTGCTAAAGGTTTTTTTTTTCCAAAACAAATGTAAAAAAAAAAACTCTACTTTTTACAGCTAATTTTAACAGTTTTTTAAAAAAAATTCTAATTCAGATTTTATAGAAAACTGTAATTTCAACTTAAAATAAGTAAAAAAAAAAAGTAAAATTCCTAAATTCTGAATGTATATTGACCTATTGAGACATTTAGAATTTTAATGAAACCTAACTGAATAGAAATTTAATTCCATGCAGCTATCTTAATTTATTTAAATCCCTTGGCCTGTTTTTTTTTTTTTTTCATTCTTTTCTGTGCCCCCATGAAAACACGCTGGCCCCTCCTGGCCCCCCTGGTACATTTGGTCTAGATCCGCCACTGGTTACTGTCAGAAGTACAGAGCAACACTAGAAAAAATCGACATCTAGATACGTCATTTTTTCTTAAATTAAGTGCATTTGTTCTTGGATGATTGAACGGGTAAAAGAGACATTTTGCCAATGGAAAGAGATAATTTAGACTTATAATAACAAAACAAAATTGGTTTGTCTTATTTCAGGTGCATAATATCTAATTATCTTATTTTAAGAGTAAAAATACTAATTCCGTTGGCAAACTACCTCATTTACCTACTCAAATCAAGGGTAAAAACACTTAATTTAAGAAATTTTTACTTTTCCAGTGAACTAAATGAACTCTGCTTTTAACCCATCCCCTTGCACTGGAAAAACAATCTAAAAAACAAGTAAAATTTTCTTAAATTAAATGTATTTACCCTTAATTTGAGTAGATAAATGAGATAGGATAGTTTGCCAATAGAATGACTATTTTTACTCCTTTATCTGCTGAAAATAAAGGCAAAATACTTGTTTTAAGGTATTATTTACTGATTTTAAGACATGCCTTTGCATTGTAGTAGTATTACACAGCAAAAACGATCTAGAAATAAGTAAAAAAATTCTTAAATTAAGTGTATTTACCCTTAATTTGAGTAGGTAAATGAGTAATTTTACTCTTAAAAAAAGATAATTAGATAATATGCACTTGATATAAGACCATGCAATTGTGTGTTGTGTAATTTTTCTTGTTCCATTGGCAAAATGTCTCTTTTACCTCCTCAATCCAAGAAAAAATGCACTTATTTTAAGAAACAATGACTTAGTAAGATTTAAATTTTTCCAGTGTGGGGAGCAGTGGGCTGCCATTATGCAGCGACCGGGGAGCAGAATTCATTTCTTTCTTCATCTAAATTGTTGAAATTTAATTCAAATGAAATAAAAATCCAGATCTGATCCTTTTATCAAGCTGCAGTCTAAAAGGAGCGTTTAGTCTGTGTTGGGCTGTAATATGAAAGTTCTGGTTTTATGGGTCGATGCCCCCTGTGGCTGCAGCGCCGCGGCTCATTGGTTGTGGTCTGATGTGTTGATTCCTCCTACGCTGTTTTCTTTCTGACGGCTCGACTCTGCAGCACAGCCTTTATGTCTGAACTGAAGGATTCAGAAACGCGTCTGGAACCAAAGCGTCTGAATCCCTGAAGGTTTGGTCCTGCAGCTGGCAGCTCTGCTCATGTCGGTCACCGCTCTCTGGATGGACGTTCTGACTCAGGTTTGAAGCAGAAATGTTGGGCATCAGCAGAGAACAACACGTCGCTGAGAGGAAACGGTGATATCATCTCTACAGGAACAAAGCTCCTGACTGAAGCAGGACCTTTCACACCCCCAAGAGCGCGACTCGAGGTGACACCCGATAAAATCTCAACAAAAACCCCTTTGAACATTATTTCATCAGCAGCCTGAAGCTGCTGCTGTGTTACTTTACTCCACAGGAGGATCTAAACTCATCAGGTCCTTCTAATTATATCAGATCAGCATCATTATTGTTTGATTTCTCAGTAGTTTAGATAAAAAGGATTCAGCCCAGCTGCGGTTCAGGCGCTCTCACCTATGTCTGAGTCTCCATCTCCACTCTGAGCTTGACTCCCCCAGGCCTGCAGCAGCAGCAGCAGCAGCAGCACGGTGGCCCTCCAGCCTGGCAGCATCTTCTCAGCAGATCTCCATCCAGCTGCAGACAAACTCACCTGTTCTCTGCTCGCTCACAACTAAGCTGCTGCAACAGCTGAGAGCTGCTGTTTTCAGAGGAGGAGGAGGTGGAGGGGGAGGAGTGGCCGCCCTGCAGAGGAAGCAGGGAGGTGTTGTTGGGTTCACTGAGGTTTTTTTTTTTTTTTTTGCTCACAGGATGTTTGTGGATCTGAAAACATCTCGATAAGCAGAAAGAAGACAAATCGGACGGCAGATTATAGCTTTTGTTTCTGAGATGTTTTAAAGCAGCATCAGTCAGAGTCAGACGGCAGGCTGCTGCAGCTCTGATCATCAGCAGCTGATGGTTCATCAGGGGAACTTCTGTCTGCTGCAGGTAGAAACCAGAAGCTGCTTCTGGTTGTGCAGCTCTAGTTTGGCTGAAACCAGAAACACTGAGGAAGCGAAGCTCAAACATAACAGCTTTCTGCGGACAAATTTAACACGGCTACCAAAGCTTTCTGCTGTCTGTTCACGTATCTGTAATTTAACTTCCTCCTTTCACAAAACACGCGTTACACCAGAAGCTGGGTCCTTCTTTAATGACTGCAGCAGGTGTTTGAAAAGACAAGGCCAAGTCAGAGAGACATCAGCTGCTGGTTCTGCCCATCGCTCTGGGAAACGTCATCAGATCAAACATCTGAACATGGAGGACAGCATCCCGTCCAGGATGGGACGTCCCGGCAGATTCAGAACAGAGGAAGGATCAGAAACCCCAAAAAACTCCAACTATCTCCAGGCTTCAATTAAAGGAAAAATCTGGTCATATTCGGAATCTAAACTTATGAAAGTTCTTTAAATATGAAATTATTCAAAATATTCTCATTATCAGTTCGTATGAAATCCTACGAAAAGTTATGCACAGTATTTCGTACGTTTTGGACGTTTTTCCTCGAAAAAACAGAGCATTGCGCATGCGCAGCCAGACAGACGAAAAAAGCAGCTCCGCGGACGGACGTAAAACTGGAAAAAAACAGTGCAATAATTACTTCTTGATGTCTCTCACTAGGTTGCTTGCTGTTTTGTATCTTAGGGTTAGGGTTAGCAGTGGGTTGCATGCGCAAGGATATCTTGTCTCGAGGCAAGACGTAAAAATACGACGAAATACGACGAAAAAAACGTCCAAAACGTACGAAATTACAAACTGATAATGAGAATACACTGAATGATTC